>NC_142949.1:14555881-14578381 GCF_046866305.1 Octopus bimaculoides
GACAGACGGACGGACAAACAGACAGATAGACAGATAATGATTTCAAATTTTGGCACAAGACCAGCAATTTCAGAGGAGTGTCTAAGTCAATTACACTGACTCCAATACTCAACTGGTACTTATTTTATTCTTTTCTACTCTAGGCACAAGGCCCGAAATTTTTGGAGAGGGGGCCAGTCAATTAGATCAGCCCAAGTACGCAATTAGTGCTTAATTTATCAACCTTGAAAGAATGAAAAGCATTGTTGACCCTGAAAGGTGGAAACGCAAAGCTCACCTTGGCAGAATTTGAAATCAGAACGTAAAGGCAGACAAAATACCATTTTTGCCCGGTGTTTTAAATGATTCAGCCAGCTCACTGCCTTTATATATTAATGAACTTATTGTATTCAGTGGCCAGGTGTACTACAACTCATCAGAAAAAGTAACCAAGAGTGCATGAAGAGCACAGAGAATAGGGCACAGAAAGAGAACAGTGAATGAGTTATTCTATTGGCAAATTTCAGAAACCATGGAAGTTTCAAAGGAAGTAGTGTTCCAACAGCTAACTACTGACCTGGAAAGTTTATTCCATGCTTCAGCAATTCTGAACATGAAAAAATGTTTCCAAAATTCACGGGTGCTCTGTTGTTTTTGGATTTTGTAAGTTCATGTCCATGAGACATAGGGAATTCGAAAAGCTGCTAAAGGTTGTCGTTGCATATATATATATATGCTTGTAAGTATATCTATGTAGGTATGCTTTACCTTATTTTCTATTTATTAGAATTCTGACTATAAGGCAGGAGCTGGCTGGTTCCTAACAGAGAAAGAAAGCTTTATCACTGGAATTTGGATAATGACAATGATAAATGTCATTTATTCAACTTTAGAAAAGTCTTGCATATTTTTGCTGTTCTACTACAGATCATATCTGCAAGGTTTGTGTTAGCAGATCTCTTTCTTCGCCTGAAAAATCTCTTTTTTTTTTTTTCCAGATTGTCACTTAGATGTTTAACATAACTGAGTGCACCAAAGATTATTGGTGTAAAATTGAATTTATCACCAAGAAAGAGGAACTGCAGTTTTCAAAACATTTATCCATAAATATTCTTATTTTTTGCTGATTTTGAAAAAGAGATTTTTATTCACAGATCAGCCAACCTCTAAAACTCTACAGGAGTTTTTTCTTTCCTGACCACAGATTATGTCTGGGCTTGATTGAGGTTTTGTGTTTGGTTGATGGGAATATCCCACCAATCCTCCTTCTGTTCATGTATATGTGTCTTCAACAAAGAGACATTGTTTATCCCAGGGCATTCTTTTTTGCAGTCGGCATGATTGTTGTTGCAATAACAATATACAATGCAATCCACAGAAAAGACATTGTGAGATTGAACCCAGACTGCTACAAAGCAAACAATCTTCATAACAAATACATACTTTGATGTACAAATGCTGCTAAGTCAATACTTTAGAAAATGACAATAAAATTTATTGGTGGATGTTAAAGATAATGGAATATTTACAACGCTTTCAATAAACAAACAACCATAATTGGTATGTGAATAAATAAGATGTCGCTATGAGAACACGTAGAAATATATAGACACACACATAGATATTCACAAGAGTGCGAACAGATAGAAAGAAAAGATATGGCAAATACAGGCACCCTTTTTTGAGAAGCAGGTTGCATGAGACATGGCTTACCATAAGGCTGCACTGAAACCATTCAAAGTAATTCTTCATTGGCATTGAAAGTCAGAAGGTCCTGTAGGCTGCAGTCTGCCCATGAAGTAAAGAGATGAATAACTGTCACACCAAGAGCTGTGAGTACAACAGTTCAAATTGCAGTCCAGTTCATAATGGCATCAGCTGTGAGTCTGAAGTCTGAAAAAGACTCAGATGAGCTGGTGTAGTTATGGACTCACTGGACAAGAGTCTTTGGTGCCACCAATATCTGAGCAAGAGGACAAAAGTTCAGGTCTTTAGGTCTCTGGATCTCCCTGTCTTGATCTCTAGTTGTGTGATTTGGACACTGTCCAGAGCCCTTAGGAACCACCTGAACTCCTGTGGTACCAGGACACTTCACAGGATCATGGATTATCATTGGATGGATTTCGTATCAATGACTCTACTCAGAAACTGGGATGTGTCCTGTTACCTGTCGGATCCAGGAGCTGTCACTCTTGAATCCTACAAGTAACGGACTGTTTGGCCATGTTGCTTGATTTTTTTGAGTTAGACTCTGCTTATTGTGGTCTCTTTACTGAGGGTCCAGTTGGGTTGATGGCTCAGGTTGGTCAGCTGCAAGCCACATGGCCATGGCACATAAGAATGTATGTTGCAGAGATGGGGAATGACAGGGACTCTATTTGACAGATCACCCAGGAGGACCCAGGGATATGCTGACAAACCGTGAGTGCAGTAATGTGCTGCAATGGTGCTGTGAGTATAATAAGAGTAACAGGCAAGAATGGTGCACTTCACCGAGGTAGTGGGAGTGGTGGTTGTAGAAATTGTGGTGGCAGTGATAGTGGTGATAGTAGTATTAGTGGTAGTGGTTGCTTAGAAGTGGGGAGTCATAGTGGCAGTAGTTTTTTTTTAGTAGCGGTGTTAGTAGTTAATGCTGGTTAGATTGCTGTGGAGGTGGTGGTGGTGGTGATGTTTGTATTTACAAGTGTATCATTGGCTTCTGGCTCTGGTTCCTAGTCTGGGGAGCAGCAAAAATAAAACCCATAGATTATAGGAACTGTATTCACAATTTTAAAAGCTGCAGCATAAACTGCATAGTTAGTCAATTATATACAAGGTTCAATGGGTAAATTGTTGCCATTTTATATATTTAATTTCATGCTTGTGCATTGCTTGGTTTTGATTTTGTCAAGTACACAATATAATAGGGTCAGTTGGGCACTGTTTGTGAGAAAAACAGCACCATGACGCAATTCACTCTACCAGAAATTTGGAAATGGTATGCTGTACTGCTTGGCATTTGCACTGGAAGCTATGATATGAACATTTGAGGGTGTTTGGGTGTCAATCTGAGGACAATGCAGAGCATTCGGAAAAAGTTGGATAAACCTAGTGGTGATTACGAAGGTACAGCAGCTCAAAATACTTACTCTGATTGTTCTGATAAGAAATGAACTCCTAAATTTGTTGTTAAGTCCATGATCGACATTAATCCCTCCAAATCAATCAGGTCCATCACCAGGGACGTGGGAATGTCTGAGTTTCATATCAAACAGGTAGTGCATGAAGACATTCAGTATTCCTCATAGAAGATGAGAAAGGGCTAGTTTTTATCTCAAGCCTTCAAGGACAAGACAAAAGACCACACTATGAAGCTTTTGAACAAACTCAAGCAACCCCTCCAACTTTGGTGTTTCTCAAATGAGAAAAATTTCTGCTAGGATCAGATGGTGAACACACAGAGCAATCATTGGCTTGCTGTGTCCTCAAAACATGTGCCAAAAGTGATAAAAATCAAACATCCAGTCAACATCATGGTGATTGGAGTGATCACTAGTGATGGTGACATAATACCACCATCTTCCAACACAGCCTCAGATTCAACACAGAGGCTTACATCAAGTGTCTGGAGGAGGTAGTGCTGCCCTGAGTCAAGAGGGTGGCTGCTGGAACACCCTATGTCTGGCAACAGGCCTCTGCACCATGCTACACAAGCAGGAGAACCCAGTCATGGCTGTCAGACAATTTCTGTGACCACATCACTTCTAACATCTGGCCACCTAATTCCCCAGACTGCAACCCCCTTAACTGTTATGTGTAGGGCACAGTTGAGAGAGAGACCAACAAAACTCCTCATAGCACCAAAGATGAACTGAAGGCAAGGATTATGGCAGCATTCACCAACTTAAACTAGGAGACCATCCAGAAGAGTTGCAGGAGATTCTGAAGTCGTCTGGAGGCTGTGGTTGAAGCCAATCGCGATTTTATTGAATAAATTTACTCTTTAGTATTTCAAGATATTTTTGTGTAACTTTGATAAATATATCTATTAAAATGAGATGTCAGTGTTATTTTCAGTTTTGCATAATTTAGACAGTTTATTCACCACACCCTGCGTGTGCGTGTGTGTGTGTGTGTGTGTGTGTGTGTATCTATAAATATATATACACACCCATGTAAAAAGCATTTGTGCTGGCACCATATAAAAAGCTTGTGTTAGCACCACGTGAAAAGCACCTGTGGTGGTGCCACGTGTATAACACACACATGCTGTCACCATGTGAAAAGCACTTATGGTGCACACACATCAAAAGCAGCCAGTGCTCTTTGTAAAGTGGTTGGCATTGGGAAATGCATGCAGCCGTGGAGACCATGCCTATACAGATGACTGGTGCATGGTGCCGCCCTCTGGCTTGCCAACACCTGTCAAACCAGCGAACGCCTAGCAACATAGAAGATGGACATTAAATTATGATGACACATACATATATATATGTATATATATATATATATATATATATATATATATATATGCATACATAAATACATACAGATATATATATATATATATATATATATATATACATATATATATATATATATATATATATGCATACATAATACATACAGATATATATATATATATATATATATATGCATACATAAATACATACATACATACATATATATATATATATATATAATTATGTGTATTTCTTCGATCTTAATGAATAAAAATTCTTCTGATAGAATAAATGGGTTAATAGAAACCAATGTAGCAAAGAACACAAAATAACTGTGGTTTAGTTCCTGTTTTTAAGGCAGGAACTCCTTGAAATTTTGGGTATTTGAGTATATTTAAGAATTTAAGGAATGGAGAAAACGCATGTTATAATTGCATAATCGGTCATAATGTCTTACGTTTAAGATGATTCCCATGCTTTCCCTGATGAGAAGGTTACAATTTTAATATCAAAGATCCCTATGGATCACACAGGTTGTAATCCTTTGAAACATATGTAGGAATAAAGTATGCAATTATAACATGCGTTTTCTCCATTCCTTAAATTCTTATATATATATATATATATATATAAAACACACACACATATGAATATACATACATACTTATAGATATACAGACACACACGTGCACACACGCGCACACACACACACACACACACACACACACACACACATTCAGTAACCTCAATTGAGAGATAAAATTGAGAAAACAAGTTTATCGTTAATTGAGGAAATCGGCTTCTTGATCAGGGAGACCTTTTGAATGCCTGCAGTGCATGGGAAAATTCTTTTAAAATAAAAGAGGTCATAACTTTGATGGTGAAAAGCATAAAGTAATGCTTGCTTTCAGCATTAAGTTCAATTTTTCCAACAGTAAAACAAAGTAGCCATTTGAGACCAACACTTTATCTCCGGAGAAATTTGTCTCTTATGGACAGAAGGCTAGCCTGAAGATAAGCAATGAGTCTTAGCAGAGTCAGTTACGATGTGGAGAAAGATTAAATAGATAAGAGACATTGATCCCCAAATCTGGTATATTAGAATGCCATGGTTGAGATAATCTAGGATTTCTTTGTCTTAGATTATTTTACTGATAAGATGATCTAAACGAATTAGAGAGATGTAATCAAAACAAGAATGAAAACCAAAGCAATCTAACTGATGGTCATTTTGCTGAGCAAAATGTTTCAGAAAGGAATGGTTGGGTGGTTACGAAGTGTGCTTCGCAACCACACATAAATTTCAAGATCAGCCCTGCAGTGTGGTACCTTGGCAAATGTGTTTTGATAGCGACAGGCCAAACAATGTCTTGTGAGCGAATTTGGTAGATGGAAAGTGCATGAGAGTCTATCACATGCATGTGTGTGTGTGTGTATGTGCGCGCCCCAGCATGGCCACAGTCTAATGACTGACACAGCTAATATATACATACTCTTTTACTCTTTTACTTGTTTCAGTCATTTGACTGCGGCCATGCTGGAGCACCGCCTTTAGTCGAGCAAATCGAGCCCAGGACTTATTCTTTGGAAGCCTAGTACTTATTCTATCGGTCTCTTTTGCCGAACCGCTAAGTTACGGGGACGTAAACACACCAGCATCGGTTGTCAAGCGATGTCGGGGGGACAAACACAGACACACAAACATATACACACACATACACACACACACACACACATATATATATATATATATATATATATATACGACGGGCTTCTTTCAGTTTCCGTCTACCAAATCCACTCACAAGGCTTTGGTCGGCCCGAGGCTATAGTAGAAGACACTTGCCCAAGGTGCCACACAGTGGGACTGAACCCAGAACCATGTGGTTGGTAAGCAAGCTACTTACCACACAGCCACTCCCATATATATACATTTCTCTTCTGTCAGTTATTTGACCGTGACGATGCTGGGCATCACCTTGAAAATGTTTCAGTCAAATGGATTGACCCCAGTAGTCTTATATTTTTTTAAAATCTGATACTTATTCTATCAGTCTTTTTTTGCTGCACTGCTAAGTTATGTCGACATAAACACACCAACACCAGTTGTCAAGCAGTAGTAGAAGACAAACACAGACACAAAGACACACACACACTCATACACACATAAACTTGACAGGCTTCTTTCAGTTTCTTTCTGCAACTCCACTCACAAGGCTTTGATTGGCTCAAGGCTAAAGTAGTAAACACTTCCCCAAGGTATCATGCAGTGAAACTGAACCTGGAACCATGTGGTTGGAAAGCAAGCATCTTATCACACAGCCACACCTGCACTGTGTGTGTGTGTGTGTGTGTGTGTGTGTGTGTGTGTGTGTGTGTGTATGAGCAGACATGTTTTTCTCTCTCTCATATCTTTTCTATTTTCAAAAAAAAACTTTTCTCCCAGCATTCACTATTTTCCTCTCATTCTGGTCTAACAACCCGCCATCTTTGTTTTCGTTCAGTTTCCTTGTATGTCTCCATTGTCATTTTTTTGTTCCCAACTTTGACCCTCCATAAATCCTAAATCTTATTTAAGAATTTATGGGTGCAACTGTCTTTGAAGACTCATATTGTCATTGAATGCTCGAAATGAGGAGTAGATAGACAGCTGACAACTGATGAAGGGTCCTTTCTCTGTGTTAACCTGTCCTGTTCTCCATTTTTGTTGTTTACGTATTTCACTCATTTTTCACTTGTTTGTTTATGTATTTCAGGTTATTTGCACTGTTGGTGATGTCCTGTACTCATATATGCATATATATATATATATATATTATATCATTTATTTATACACACACACACACACACACAGATATTTGTACACACATAAATAAAAAGCCCCAAATTTGTGGGGATAAGGTAATTATATCAGGTCCAGTATTTGACGGGTACTTAATTTTACCAAGCACATAAAAGTAAAAGAAAAAGCCAACCTCAGTGGGATTTGAACTCAAAATATAAAGGTATGTTACCTGATGCTCTAACATTTCTGCCAATCCACTACTTTAGAAGTGAACACGTTTCGCAGTTGAAGGATCATCAGAATTGTCAGAATATCAAACAAACAAACCCAAAAAAGTATCAAGTGGTATTAGATCCATCCTTTAACACAATTCACAAGTAATTGAGGGACATGCTGGTAACATGTCCCTGTTACAGCTCAGGGCTCTAATATTTACCTATCAGTGGTCAGATCCCTTCTGAACGATTATAAATGGAACTCGAAACATCGGTTGCGATGACGAGTGTTCCAGCTGATCTGAAGAATGGAATAGCCCACTCAGGAAGAAGTTAACATGCAAATGGCTGAGTGCTCCACAGACGCATGTACTCTTGATCTAGTTCTCATGGAGATTCAGTGTTATACAGGATGTGACAAGCTGGCCCTTTGAAATACAAATACTAGTCAATTATGCCAGCCGAGTGGAAATAAAATGTCTTGCTGAAGGGCACAGTACACCACTGGCAATTGAACTCATCATCATCAAAGTAACAACAACAACAATAATAATAAATGCCCTGATGCAGTACCAGGCAGTGGCTCCCATGGCTTCTGATCTCAACTGATTGGAAGTGTTATCATGTACACTGTTTTGTCTTGATATAAAAGATGGGCTAACAGCAAATATTCTGCTTAATACCACAGATTTGCTTGTCAGTTGTTTGACCTTAACCAGTTGAGCATGTCCCTTGGTGGCTGATGATATGTGCATCTCTGATCACGAGCAGAAGTAGTGGGGGAGCATCATAGCCATGTGTTGAGAGGAATTATTTGGGGTTTGAATAATTCATGTTTGGAAGCATGGGTATTTCGTTCATCCTTAAACAGCCTTTATTCATGAACCATTTGTGTATGATGGGCTACTTGACCTCAAGAAAATTCTAACTGGGCCCCACCTGCAAGGTCATGCATTGTTTATCTTGATAATGAGACCACCATGTTGCATACATGTGGTTGTGATGCATGTGCCTGGTGTACCCTTATCACACGGGTAGTCATGATGGGTATATTGGGCTTCGTATATTTGTACCCCAGTGTCATTGTGATGCCATGCTGCTCTCTCACTGAATAATAATAATAATAATAATAATAATAATAATAATAATAATAATAATTCTTTCTATTATAGGCACAAGGTTTGAAATTTTTGTGGGAAGGGGGTAAGTCAATTACATCTACTCCAGTGCATAACTGGTACTTATTTAATCAACCCCAAAAGGATAAAAGGCAAAGTTGACCTCAGCGGAATTTGAACTCAGAATGAAAAGATGGACGAAGTACCTCTAAGCATTTTGCCTGGCATACTAACAATTCTGCCAGTTTTCTGCCAATAATGATAATAATAATAACAATAAAATTCCTTTGCAGTTTTGGTCGTTATCTACACTTTCAATATGTTGAACTGGAATGTGACCGAAATAAGGAAGATTGACAGGAGAATCCATAAGCTGCTGACTTGCAATAAGATGCACCACCCAAAGGCAGACACAGATCCTCTTTACCTTCATAGTGATCAAGGAGATTCAAAACTGAAATCTCTTACAAAACAACCGGTATTGAACTGGCAAAATAACTTGAAACATCTAATGACTGGATGCTAAAGCTCATTGGAAACCATGAGACAAATATGTGGCTTGTAGCAAACAAGCTGATGCAGACCAGGAGCATGCCTATCAGTGGCTATGAAGCTCAGGGCTAAAGGCAGAGAGTGAAGGCTTTATCTAAGTTGCTCAAGATCAGAGCTTATTGGTCGGAACTATCAAGCCAATGTGAGGAAAAATGGTGTAGATCCAAAGTGCCAATACTGCAATGATGAAATAGAAACAGTGGACCGCCTGATCTCTGGGTGTGAGGTTTTATCATCTGCAGAGTATAAATCAAGAAATGACAGAGTTGGCCAATATCTAGATTGTATAATATATCGCCATTATAAAATCAAAACTGCTGACAAATGGTACAAGCACCATCCTGAAGCTGTAAATGAATGAGAAAATATAATGATTCTTTTGGACTTTCCAGTATGTACAGACCGGACCATCAAAGCAAATAAACCAAAGCAATAAAGTCTGTTTATTCACGGACATGGGGAGCATGCCTTGTGACCATAATAACTCAGCAAAAGGATTTGATAAGCTCAGAAAATATAAAGATTTGCTAATCGAAATCGGAAAGATGTAGCATCTCAAGACGGTTACAAAACCAGTGATTGTAGGAGCACTTGGAAGGATCAAAAGGGGAACTGAAAATTATTTAAGAATAATTCAAGTGCAAAAGATTGTCTTAACTGGCAACTGGTTACACGTATTCAGAAGAACATTGTCCCTGTGAATTTTCTTCACTTTTCACCCTTCATTTTCTTTGTTTACTTTTTTATCTTTTATTTTTTATTTTTTCTCTCTGTCTTTCTTCCCCTTTTTCTCTATCACATGACTTTATAAATGAACAACCTGGTGTGTTTATTTTAATGGCCTACCAATGTATACAGTGCATTTCTCTGCCCTAGGTGTCAGGAAGATACTCGGAAAGAAATGAAAACAGAATTGAAAGATAATAATAATAATAATAATAATAATAATAATAATAATAATCTTTTCTACTCTAGGCATAAGGACCGAAATTTTGGGGTGGGGGCCAGCCGATTACATCAACCCCAGTGCATAACTGGTACTTATTTAAATCAACCTCAAAAGGATGAAAGGCTAAGTTGACCTCAGCAGAATTTGAACTCAGAAAGTAGCGTCAGACGAAATACCACTAAGTATTTCGCCTGGTGTGCTAACGTTTCTCTCAGCTCACTGTCTCAATCATCATCACCATCATCGTTTAAAGTCCGCTTTCCATGCTGGCATGGGTTGGATGGTTTGACTGAGGACTGGTGAACCAGATGGCTGCAGCAGGCTCCAATCTGATCTGGCAATGTTTCTACAGCTGGATGCCCTTCCTAATCTCAACCACTCTAAGAGTGTAGTGGGTGTTTTTTACGTGCCACCAGCACAGGAGCCAGTCAGGCGGGCCTGGCATCGATTATGCTCAGATGGTGCTTTTTATGTGCCACTGGCACAAGAGTCAGTCAGGGAGTACTGGCATCGGCCATATTCAGATGGTGCTTTTTACATGCCACCAGTATAGGAGCCAGTCTCGGGGAACTGGACACGATATTGGTCTTACAGCCACAATATTGGTTTTACTTGACCCAACAGGTCTTCTCAAGCATATCATATCACCTGATGCATCAGGGGTGTTCTTAACAGGGCCGGACATGTGTGGCTGCGATCTCACTTTAGTTTCCGGGTCCTCTCAGTCACAGTATATCCCCAAAAGTCCCGGTCTCCTGTCATTTTCTCTGTGAGGCTCAATGTTTGAAGGTCATGTTTCACCACCCCATCCCAAGTCTTCTTGGGTCTATCACTTCCACAGGTTCCTTCTATAGTTAGGGAGTGGCACTTCCTCACACAGCTGTCTTCATTCATACATAACACATGGTCATACCAGCACAGTCGCCTCTCTTGCACACCACATTTGATGCCCAACTTTTCTCTCAGGGCTTTTACACTCTGTCGTGTTTGCACACTGACATAACACATCCAGTGAATAATACTAGCTTCATTTCTGTCAAGCCTACACATGTCATCAGCATTCATGGCCTATATTTCACTGCTGTGTAGCATGGTAGTTCATACACATGCATCATACAGCCTACCTTTCACCCCAAGTGAGAGGCCCTTAGTTGCCAGCAGAGGTAGGAGCTACCTGAACTTTGCCCAGGCTATTCTTACTCTCATCACTATACTCTCAGAGCAACCTCCAACCCCACTACCGATGTGGAAGTTACAAACTACATTTAACATTCAGGTAACTGAAGGAAGCAGAGTTATGGTCTTAACTCAGAAGAAATGCAATCATATAAAGAAGCATACTCAATGACAAAGGAAATAGAAAAGGGATATATACCACACAAGTGCAATGAACCTCTGCAGAATGTGAGGGAAGAGGGTCGAAAGCATGACTCCCATTGTTAGCGCTTGTGAAAGTCTTGCGCAGAAAGAGTACAAGTGCAGAGACGACAAGGTAGCTCCAAACCTTCACTGGCTACAATGCCAGAAGTATGGATATGAGGTAACAGGTGCTTGGTACCAACATACAGTGGAAAAGGTAATGGACAAAGAGTGGAAGGCAAAAATCCTCTGGGACTTTGACTTCCAGACAGACAAGGTGTTAGAGCTGTGAAGGCCGGATATAGTAACCTTTAGGGGGGACAAATAAGAGTACTTAATGATTGATGTGGCAGTGCTAAGAGATCAGCATGTTGTCATGCGAGAAAGAGAAAAGACTGATAAATATAGAGACCCAAGAATTGAGATCACAAAGATGTGGCAGCCACAAGAGTCAAACATAAAGGTTGTCCCTAGTGTCATCGGAGCATTGGGTTCAATACCGCCCAATCTAAAAAAAACATCTGGAAAGTTTAGAAATACCCTACAATGTAAGTGTATTGCAAAAATCAGCATTACTTGGAACTGTACACATACTACGTAAAGTACTGTCTGTCTGAGGTCCTTGTTGTGACTTGACAGACAATACAAACCCCTTGAAGACACAATATTGTCAATCAACAACTTCACAATATTGTATACTGTGCGACGTATTGAATAATAATAATAATAATAATAATAATAATAATAATAATAATAATAATAATAATCCTTTCTACTAAAAGCACAAGGCCTGCCTTTTGGGGGGAGGAAAAGCCAATTACATCGACCCAGCACTCAACTTAATTCATCAACCCATAAAAGGATAAAAGGTAATGTCGACCTCAGCCGAATTTGAACCCAGAACATAAAGACAGACAAAATGCTTTTAAGCAATTTGCCCAGCATGCTAAGAATTCTGCCAGCTGGCCAACTTAATAATAATCCTTTCCAACAGAGTCACAAGACCTGAAATTTGTGGGAGGGGGATAGTTGAGTACATCAACCCCAGTATGCAACTGGTACCTATTTTATTGACCCCGAAAGGATGAAAGGCATGCCCTGTCTGCTCACAATTCTGCCAGCTCACGGGGGCGGGGAGAGAAGAAGAAGAAGAAGAATTCTTTCTACACTAGGCCCAAGGTGATGAGGTTAGTCGATTGCAGGGAGACCCAGGTCGTTATTTTATTGTGAAAAGACGAAAAGCAGAGCAGACCTCAGTGGCCCTTCAACACAGAATGGAAGGAACCAGAAGAAATCCTGCTTATAATAAGAATTATGATATCATGATGGGAATTTGTAACTTAGGCTCAAAGACATCACATTTTTCCTTTCCGTTTTTGTGAGTGTGGGAGGTTTTGTACTTGATTTAATCACCGCAGTGTATGACTGGTATATATCTCATAAGCACCAGAAACACAAGGCAAAGTTGATGCTGGTTGCTGGAGATTGGGTGGGAGTGAAGGGTGATGGTGTTGGTGGTGGCTGCATTGAGGTGGGGATTGTAGTAGTGGTAGATGCTGGTGGTGGTGGTGGTGGTGGTGGTGGTGGATGTTGCAGTAGTTGAGGATGGTCACTGTAGTAATGGCAGAAGAGGTTGAGTAAAGGTCATAATGCTGGTGGTGATAGTGGTGGTGGTAGTTGTGGTAGTGGTGGTTATGGTGATGGTGGTTGTGGTGGTGGTTGTGGTGGTGGCAGGGGTGATGATTGTCATGTTGGGGGTGGCATTAGTGGCAATGGCTGCTCTAATGGGGACAGCAACAGTGGTGGCGGAGGATGTGGTGGCGTAGTTGTCATCAGCAGCGACAATGGTAATGATGACAATAGGAGCTTTTTGGTAGTAGTGTCAGTGATTCTAAGGCTGGAGATGGTGGTGGGGGTGGAGGTGGATTTATTACAAGCCAGGACAGCAATGGTGGGGCTGATGGTGTTGGTGGTGGAGCTAATGGTAGTGGTGGTGGTGGTGGTGGTGGTGCTGCTGCTGCTTGCTGGTTTTTGTAATGTAGGAGCAAAAGGAGGACGTGGAGAGGGTGTTGCTAAAAGAGAAAGTTGTTGTCCTGATCATTGTGGGTGATTATAATGGGACAGCAGAGTGGTGGTGGTGGTGGTGGTGGTGGTGGTAGCTTGGTGACACCAAGTGTCTAGATCTAAAGGAGAAAGAGAAAGGCAGACAGTAGAAGGGAGAGGAGGAGGAAGAGTAGCAGCACAGAAATGGGAAAAAAAAAAAATTAGGAGAGTAACTTCTTTTATTTGTTTTTTTTTTCACCTGTTCACCTTGAGTATGAAACCCACCCCCCAAACTCCTTACAATCCCTGGAAAAAAAAAAAATCCCTTTGCTGGAAATATTTTGTGCTGATCCAGATCTTATTGAGATTTTCATTCCAGTTTTAATTTTGCAGAGAATTAACGAATGGCAGGATGTCTAAACCTTATTGATCAACAATAACACACACACACACACACACAGCATCACAGACTCATACATACATAAAATTACACTGCCACATAGAAAAATTCACACATTTTCACATATTTATTCACATATTCACACATACACAAAATCTCATAAACACACACACACAGAAAGACTCGCCTGTTTTCACATACAGTGAATAATATATTCATACACACACACACACACACACACACACACAAACAACTGGCAGCACAAATTCAAGCACACATACATTTGCAATACAAATTCGAAGAAGCAGGTAGCAGTAGTAGAAGTAGTAGTAGCAACAGCAGCAGATTGTGAAGTGCATTGCAGCCATTATTATTATTATTATTATTATTATTATTATTATTATTATTATTATTATATAACCCACCTATATTAGTAGCAGTAGCAACCTTACAAGCAGCAGGTGAAATATTATTACTACTGCTACTACTGTTACTACTACCACCATCACCGCAACAAACCGCCACCACCACTACCACTACTACTATTTCTACTGCAACTGTCACCACCACCACTACAACTATCACCATCACCATCACTACTACCACCACCACTACTGCCCCTATTACTACTACTACTAGTGTTATAATAACTGTAAGTCCAAAATTTTTTAGAGTGTCTTCTCGCGGTTTGTTTGTGTTTTTTTTACGATGAAGCCGGCTACACTCCATGCTAAAATGGCCCAGGGTACAAGCCATATCAATTTCCTCTTCTTCGTCATCTTCATCCTTCCATTCATAATTCAAGTGTCAGGTTAGTAGTAAAATCTGAATAATTTTCGCATTTTTAATTTTGGATTTTATTTAAATGGAATCTGCAGTGCATTTGGATTGCGTACGTGTGGGTATCATCTGTCGAATTGTCTTTGTGTCTTTCCGTGTTTTTGCATCGTGTGTGTGGATCTGGCTGTTCCTCTATGTATTTGTGTTTGTATATGTAGATGTCACTTTATTTATCTGTCACCATGTATGTATCGCTATCTGTGTGTGTGTCCTCACATATTGTGCGTGTGTGTGTGTGTCTACGGGTTTCTCTATCTCTCACTCCTTCTTTCTATGGAGTTATCCATTCCTTGGATGAATTCACTTTTCTTTCTGTTTTTTTTCCCTTTTACAAAATTTTGTTTTTAATGCTATTTTCTATTTTATTTTTTTATGTGCTTTCTTTTAGTATTCTGATCCATTTCCATTAATATCTGCTCATAGGTAATCCCACATCACAGCAGAATGGTTATCTACCTGCAAGAGGGTAGGCTTTAAACACTTTGTAGGCATTCTTTTCCAACACACAATGGTTTGAGTTCAAATCCACACCAGGCTGACATTTACTTCTTCTACTGGCATTCCTCTATCCACCCATCCATCCACCCATCCATCCATCCATGGGCTTGATAAGACAAATAACCCCTTTTTTATACAATCTGCTGTAACCCACTCCCTTACAATATGAGTACAATGTTGAACCAATGTAAATAGCTAATAATAATGTCATTATTTCTATTAATGTTGGATTGGCAGAATCGTTAGAGCATCAGACACATTGCCTTGTGCTCTTTAGTGACAACTTTTCACTTTCTGACATCAAATCCTGCCAGGACCAACATTGTTCATCCTCCTTTTGGGGGTTGATAAATTAACCCTGTAGTATTTAAACCAGCTGTATCCAGTTAAAACATTCAACTTGTTTTATGTTGAAACTAGCCAGATCTAGCCTCTCATACCTACCCTACAATGTCATTCTAAAAGTAAACAGGTACCACATCATTGAATTCACAGAGCAATTATAATGCTTTAGGGATAAAGTACCAATCAGAAATTAGGATTGTTTTAATCAACTGATCCCTCCTCCCCATTTCGTGACCCTGTGTTGAGGTTAGGAACTGTTTGGTAGAATTTGTAAGGCAGTGAGACAAATGCCTTGCAATATTTCTTCAAACAACTTATGTTCCAAGTTCCAATCTTGTCAAGGGCAATTTTGTCTTTCATCTTTCTGGGGACAATGAATTACAGAACCAATCAAGTTCTGGGGTCAATTCAATCAACTAAACCCCTTCTCTAAAATCCAAAGCTTTTTGTATACATTAGAAGAAAGTGGCATTTTGATACCTTCCTTAAAGTGACCACCCTGTCTCCTATCCTCCATCTCCATGGTCTTGTGTTGTGAGAAAAAGGCATGCAGTATACTCTGTAAAGTGGTTGGCAGGTTGGCATTAGGAAAGGCATCAAGCTGTAGAGACTATGCCAGAGCTGAGACACTGGAGCAAGGTGTGGATTTTTGATTAGTTGGATCCTATCACAATAACCTACACATGAAAGCAGACATAAAAATGATGGTCACACACACACACACACACACACACACACACACACACACACACACACACACAGAGGGTCAGTGTGAGAAAACGATCCTTAACCATTATTCTGAGTGTTGACAAACATCAGTCTGTCTCCTTTCAAAATATGAACCCTATGGAGGCTTGTATTTACTTGTGGTTTCCTCCTGAACGGTAGGTAACCAGCTGATTGGTGGGTTTCCTGAAATTAGTTCCAGAAACGGTTTCAACATTTGCAGAATCCAACTCAAAGACCATTGATCATCTCTCTTCCATGACTATAGCCTCTCAGTATGACAGCTGTCATCATGTTTTACAATGTGACCATTGCAATGACTATTTGTCACAAGGAGCCCACTGGTATCTGTTATGTCAAGCTAGTCTGCAAAAGACCACCCTCATACAAACGGTCCCTTTCTTAGTCACTCTTAATTGTGGGGCACATGTAGAGATGCACAGATCAATCATGTTCTCATGCTACTTACTGTCTGTGACTAGCCTAACCTTATTCATTCTGCTACTTATATACATACATAAATGCATACAAACATACATACATATACATATACATACAAATATACATATATATGTGTGTGTGTATATATACATACATACACATACATATATATACATATACATAGAAATATTGGGTCATCCAATAAATAATGCATTTGTTTTATACTTCTTTTACTTTTCAAAATTAAGATAAACAAAATTCTTTTTTTTTTATTTGTATACTCTCCTTCATTTTCTCCATTGCTCTTCCATCTATCTGGTAGACTTGCAAGGCCCCTCTTCCAAAATTCACTTGTCCATGATAAAAAATACTCCTCCAGTACTGTTCTGACCCCATCTACAGAATTCATATTTTTTCTGTCCAAATGATTTTGAAGACTACAGAATAAATGGTAATCAAATGGGGCAATGTCCAGCAAATATGGTGGGTGAGGCATCGTTTCCTATTCAAACTGCTTCAGCCTTTCAAATGTCATCCTCGCTGTATGTGGCCAAGCATTATCCTGACAAGAGAACACCTTTCATCTTGAAACCAAAGATGGTCATTTTTCTTCTAGTGCTGACTTAAGCCACTTCAGCTGCTCGCAGTAGATCTCCTTTGTTATCATTTGGTTTGGGTTTAAAAGTTCAAAGTGGACTAAACTTTTCATATCCCACCAAACAGATAACAACACCTTATGTGGGTAAAAACCTTCTTTAGCCTGGTGTGTGCCAGTGTTTCTCCTTTCTTTACGCACTGTCTTCGACGCTTGATGTCTTTATAGAGAACCCATTTCTCACCACCAGTCACTATTCGGTTCAAAAAAGTTCATTCATGAGACATGACAGCAAAGAAGAGCAGACATTCACTCTGTGTGTGTGTGCGAATAGATTCAGAAAGTTTGTGAGGAACCCACTGACCCAAATTGCTGACTTTTCTGATGGCACACAGGTGCCAATGAATGGTTAAATGACCAAATCCAAGCTTTTCTGCCAGTTCCTCAACAGTTACGATGGGATTTTCCAGGAAGCTCTCCTCTTGTGGGCTGCAGTTTCTGGTTCAGAATTTCTGTAACCCCCATTGACACTGGCTCATGCTTATTGTCTGATCCCCATATACTGCATTAATATTCTTCTCACTTTCTGTTGCGTTGTTGCCTTTATTGAAATCATAAAGCAAAATATGCTGAATATGCTCCTTTGTTACATCCATTATAGCTTTGAAAAAAATTGAATTGCACTCTTCACAATTTGCACTAAGAATAAGTACAAGGTAAAATTACTACCTGCTTTAATAGCAAGTTGATGCAGGTAGTTTATCCCATCCTCTTCCAACTTTTAGTTCATGCAATTGAAAGAAACCACATTATTTATGGGATGACCCAATCTCTCTCTCTCTCTCTCTATATATATATATATATATATATGTAGATAGATAGATAGATAGATATACATATATATGTATATACACCTACTTGTTGTTCATACATCTGTCTTTGTCTTTTATTGTGTAAATTTCAATTATATATATATATATATATATATATATATATATATATTCATATATATATATACATATATATATGTATACATACATATATATATATATTTAGATACATACATATACATATATATTTATATACATACATAGTCATATATATTTATCAACATTGTGTGTATTTAAATAAATACATATGCACATGTTAGTAAATGGATATTATGAATGTAATAATTATGGTTTAATCTAGAGTTCATTGACTTTTTCATTTAAAGTTATTACATTTTTCATAAAATATCAATTAATAATTGTTTACTGTGTAATTTACTTCATAACAAGCACATGTTTTGGGTTAACGAGACTCATCATGAAACAGAATCAACAGAACCAAAATTAATGGAATTATATTGTACTTGTGATCTCAGGAGACAAAAGTTCTTAACCTGGGTGTAATGCCCCCTTCCTGGAGCATTGTAAGTTCAGAAGAGAGCACTATGGAGTGGGGCAGGGGGGGGGGGGGTTAGGGAGGCCATGACTGGCTTTTGGGTACTTTAAGAAAATATAAATAATTAACCCAGTCATTAACAACTGAGAAAAATTAACTTGTGAGTGATTGTGTGTATTTAAATAAATACATATGCACATGTTAGTAAATGGATATTATGAATGTAATAATTATGGTTTAATCTAGAGTTCATTGACTTTTTCATTTAAAGTTATTAGGGAGGCCATGACTGGCTTTTGGGTACTTTAAGAAAATATGAATAATTAACCCAGTCATTAACAACTGAGAAAAATTAACTTGTGAGTGATTGTGTGTATTTAAATAAATACATATGCACATGTTAGTAAATGGATATTATGAATGTAACTGTTGAGGAACTGGCAGAAAAGCTTGGATTTGGTCATTTAACCATTCATTGGCACCTGTGTGCCATCAGAAAAGTCAGCAATTTGGGTCAGTGGGTTCCTCACAAACTTTCTGAATCTATTCGCACACACACACAGAGTGAATGTCTGCTCTTCTTTGCTGTCATGTCTCATGAATGAACTTTTTTGGACCGAATAGTGACTGGTGGTGAGAAATGGGTTCTCTATAAAGACAACTGAGAAAAATTAACTTGTGAGTGATTAGATAATCAAGTGTTTTTAGTTTGTCTTTATTTTTTATTTTTTGAAATGTGTAGGCAAACTGTATGGGTGAGAAATCTGTTTCTCAACTACATAGTTGTGGGTTCAACCATGTTGCATGGAACCTAGGAGTAAATTGAATAAGACCTTATGAGTGGAAATGGTACATGGATTGCGTAAGATGCCCAAAATATGTATGAGTGCATGTATGTTGTTATGACCTTATATTTCCCACTCACTTGCTGGCTTGTAATTAATGACATCCTGATGATTGAATTTTCTTGCAATCCCCCACAAAAACATGTCAGGGCTTCTTGACATGTCTTAGCATGTCGTATGATTTCATAAACAAAAGGCTCATTCAGCTGGTGTCATCAGGTACTATCACTTTTGGCCAAAAAGGATGGGTGAAAAGAAGAGTGTCTGGTTGTAGAAACTTTGTCCCAAATGTACTTGCCTCTAATCCATGCAAATATGGAAACATAGACATTGAAACGATGAGGGTAATGACGATAAGGAGGGAGAGCGAAGCGTTTGTGCAATGTCATAAACTAAAAATGGGTTACTGGGGCATAGAAAAAGGCTATGAAGCATAGCTCTAAGGGACACATACAGGACCAGCTGACTGCAAGGAGTTTTAAATCTCAAAAAAGAATTTGAAAAACCAGATATTAGGGATTATAAGAAATAAAAATAAATATATGTTTTTGTTTCCAAAATTACTAAAATTTCTACTGCAATGCAGCAAAAGACAGCAGATTAAATTCTTCATAATAGAATTGAGGATCCAAAGATTAGCAGAATAACTGTTTTCATAAATGTCTTTGTCAGCAGTTATTACAACTACCAATGACATTTCCACAGTGTGTGTATGTGTATATATATATATACACACACATACATACGCACACACACATATATATTAGTACTAATATACATACATATATATATATATATATATATATATATATATATATATATATATATATATATATATGTATATATATATATATATATATATACATATGTATAAATACACACACACATATATATTAGTAGTGTATGTATATATATATATATATATATATATATATATTCGTACACACATACACTTATTTACATATATGTTTGTCAGTGAACACCCTTAGCCTGTCGACTACTCACAGTATAATTAATATAGGTGAACAACTGTCAACTAATTAACAGAAGTCACATTTTATGCCAGACTCTAATTGGGAAACAAAGCCACTGCAGGTCGCAACCTTCTCTAATCTCCCTGTCACCACTCCCCTTCCCTACACCCCACCCCAGTCCTGGCTCCATGCTCTGGTGGGCTGAGAACTGGAAACAGTCAACAAAATCAAATAAAACATGAAATTAACACCTGACAAATAGGCAAGTAAATCTGATGGACAAAGCAATAAAAATGACAATGAGGATGAAGTTGATGATGATGATGATGGTTGTGGTGGTGGTGGTGGTGGTGGTGGTGGTTGTGGTGGTGGTGGTGGTGGTGGTGGGGATGTTCAATGCATAATTAGTTATGAGAGAAAGAATGTATCATGAGATATTTTCTTTTCAAGGTCGTAAAGTATTTGTCCCATTCCTCCACAAAGCTGTTCAGCAAGGAGGGCGGAGATATTCAGAAGGGAAAATCACCAACTTCTCTCACTATCCACCCAAAACTCATCCATCCACACACACCCAAACACACACACACACATATATACCATACATATATATATGCATATATTTGTATATGTGTGTGTGTGTGTGTGTGTGTGTGTGTGTGTGTGTGTGTGTGTGTGTATGTATGTATATATATATATATATATATATATATATATATATATGTATATACATATATACACACATACATACAAACACACACACACACACACACATGCATCCACATGAGTATATGTATATATATACATATATGTTTATATATATGTGTGTAATTATGTATGTATGTATGTATATATATATATATATATATATATATATGTATATTGTACATACATACATACATACACAAACAAACACACACTTACATATACACACATGCATACAGTATTCTGGAATGTAACCTAATGGTTTTGCTTCGACTGAAATATAAAGCCATTTTATTACTTTATAGAAGACATAGTTTCTGAAATTGAAAAGTAGGTTTATATTTTATGGGAGACAGAAAATGAGGGAAAGAGAGAAGAGACAGAGAGACAGACAGGCAAACAGAGAGAGAGAGAGAGAGAGAGAGAAAGAGAATAGCCTTATTGACTGTCCCGTGAATGTATTAAAGTTAATGTTCAAAGATCTTGCATTGAAATCTCGTCACAACCACTATTATTACTATTGTTGTTGTTGCTGTTGTTGTTACATATAGTATTGGTAAGGTTTGTTCAACTAAGCTAATACCACAGAGGTTACTAATAAGGTGATTATGTGCAAACATTACATTCCACGCACATTCATACAAAGGTTTAGGATGTAAAATGTAATGTGCAGATTTAACATGTGTCTAGTGTGCAGTTGTGGTTGTGTGGTAACAAGCTGGCTTCCTGACCATGTGATCTTGTCTTGTGTTCAGTCCCACTGTACACCACCTGGGGCCAAATATCTTGCACTATAGCTCTAGAGTGACCACAGCCTTGTGAGTGGATTTGGTAGGTGGAAACTGAAAGAAAGCCATTGCATATATCTTAATATATAAATCTTAAATTGTGTGTTTGTGTGAAGCCTTTTTGAAAGTTTATAGAAATCCACATTTTCCACTTTTTCGTAAATTTTTTTACATCAATGGAATTTTCTCGATGTGAACTTTCCAGTGCAGTAATTAGATTTTTAAAATTCCGTTTACTTTGTGCGATTTAAGGGAGATTTGGCTGTTGTTTCAAGCAACTTTTATATTTCATCCCTTCTACCTGGAACGCAATTCTTACACACGCACTCAATATAAAAATAAAGAGAGTAAGAGTTAAAGAGGGAGAGGGAGAGAGAGAGAAAGTGATACATACAACGTCATAGATTAAACTTTCATCTCAGTATTCTTTACCTATTTTTCATAACATAGATAAGTAAAAACACACACAACCACACATACTTGACCTGTGATAACAACATACACATTGCTCTCAATCT
>NC_142949.1:14583381-14585881 GCF_046866305.1 Octopus bimaculoides
TATATTGAATATCCATACATACAATCCAAGCAGAGACAGCTCAAAGAATGTCAGCAAAATCCTAGATGAGCTCATCTTTGTCGGAGCCCTCTTCACTGCTCTCAGTGTAATCGGACGTGTGCCTCCAGAATCAGCCTTTTCAGCCACGAGAGGGCCTGCCAATGCCATCAAGACAATCCCTAAGGATCAAAGATGACGTTGTCATCTGTCAAGAACTACTGCCTTAAGCAACATATAATCCAATTAAGAAGTCAAAAAGAAAAAGTAGAGCTTATCACATCTTTAATGACCAGTCACAATTGTTTCTGCACCAACTCTGTTTTTAACACCAATTCACACAAAAGTTCTGTGCAAAAATTTACATAATAATTGCCTTTTAAAAAATTAGAGTGGCACTTCATCGAACCTGCGTTGGAGGTGAGCTTTTGCATTACGCATCCATATATATCTACCTGTTTTAAATCATCATCTGGCGTGTCCTCACACATTCGCCATTTATCATACTCGTCCTCATCTCTCCACGTACCAGCAACACTTATCATATCATTCCTTATTATCATATTCAAATTCATTTAGATCCATATTATTCATCTTATCCATAAAGAATGCACCCACGTCATATTAACACATCAACACATACTATTGCAGGATCGGTTATTGCTGGACATCAATCAGTCATACTTGATTACAGAACACATCAAGACTGAAATGAAGCATTTAATTGGAATTTTCAGTTTGGTCAGCTTCTTTGATTATTGCAAAGGAATAGAATACAAAATGCTAAGTTTAAGACTGGGAACACATGGTCCCAGGTTAATACAGCTGAGAGTTTGTTGAGGATCAGGGCTAGCTACTACTATTAAATACATTGAAAAGAGATGCAATCAGATTCACTTACATATACATCAATGTAGCTAGGAGAAGCAGTCCTTAGGTGATGTTCAAATTTCCTTGGAGGTTTTTAACCCTAAACTACTATATCTTCTCCAGTTGGCAGATCTGCAGTGATGGCCATTACTGCTCATCTTCTCCTGACTTCCAGATGAACTCCTGCTTGTTCCAGAGTGAGTAAGGGCCTCTTTCCACTGCTCCCACCAACGAGCAAGCAACTGTCTTCCTCTTTCTTTTTGAAATTCCCAGTTCTCTCAGACTCTTCCACAGCAACTGAACTAGAAACCTCCTGCAGTTCTCCTTAACTGGAAATAGCCAGAACCATCAAATTTCTCTCAACTAGATCTTAGTAGTTGTCATTCATTTCCTGTCTTCAGTGAGAAATATGTCTGGCCAGGCGGAAATATTACCTTGCTTGGAAACAATGTGAGGGTTGGTGATGGGAAGGGCATCCAGTTGTAGAAAAATTGCTTCGACACTTTCTGCCTGACCCATGGAATCATGTAGAAAATGTGGATCTTAGGCAAAAGGAACCCACCCACCCCTCAGAGCATTTGACTATGTCAGGCCTCGACAATGTTTGGATAACCTGACTCTGCAAATAAAGCACCAGACTAAGTGCTTTATTTTAATATTTTTGTTATTCATCGTTCAAAATTTAAATCAATCCAATGTTGACATTGGAATCCATCTTTCCAGAGTCAAAGAAAATGGATAAAATAAATAGCAAGAGCGATTAAATCAACTACAAATTTCTGATTTTGCAACAATGCAAAAATAAAAACAAACAAACCGAAAACCAAACAAATTTATTATTAAAGAGAGAACGAAGAATATATTTGCTGCTCAACACCACCAAACATGACTTTAACATTATCCACGCTAATGTAAATTGGAAGAGAAAACAACACAAACAAAATAATAAAAGACAAACAAGACAGAAACATTTGTTGCATAGATTTAAGATAATGTATTAAGTTGAATAGCGAATAGAAGAGATAAGTTTGTATTCGTGGCATGCAAGAACATTCAGATTCGTTCCGTAAGTCAATAATAAAACGTCAAAGTAGAAATGGAAAACTATTTGAATACTTATTAATTCTTTTCCACTCATTTACATATATATATGCACTCATTCCAGGGTGAAAAACTAGAGGTAGTCGATAGCTTCCGCTATCTGGGCGACCAAGTTAGTAGTGGGGGTGGGTGCGCTGAAAGTGTAGCTGCTAGAATAAGAATAGCCTGGGCAAAGTTTAGAGAGCTCTTACCCCTGCTGGCGACAAAGGGACTCTCACTCAGAGTAAAAGGCAGACTGTATGACGCATGCGTACGAACAACCATGCTACATGGCAGTGAAACATGGGCTGTAACTGCTGAGGACATACGTAAGCTCGCAAGGAATGAAGCCAGTATGCTCCGTTGGATGTGTAATGTCAATGTGAATACCCGTCAGAGTGTAAGTATCTTGAGAGAAAAGCTGAACATTAGAAGCATCAGTTGTGGCGTGCAAGAGAGACGATTGCGCTGGTATGGACATGTGGTGAGAATGGAGGAGGATAGCTGCGTGAAAAAGTGCCACACCCTAACAGTTGAGGGAACCCGTGGAAGA
>NC_142949.1:14598381-14603381 GCF_046866305.1 Octopus bimaculoides
AAGACTCAAAATGCCACTAAACATTCTGCCCAATCAGTTAACGATTCTGCCAACTTGTCACCTTAATAATAATAATAATAACAGCAACAACAACAACAATAATATTAATAATACTCCTTTCTACTTAAGGCACAACGCTGGAAATTTTGGAGGAGGGGGACAATCGATCACATTGACCCCAGCACTTGACTTAATTTACCAACCCCGAAAGGATGAAAGGCAAAGTTAATTTTAACAGAATTTGAACTCAGAATGTAGCAATGGGAGAAATGCTGCAAAGTATTTTGTCCAATTCTGCCAGCTCACTGCCTTCATCATCATCATCATCATCATCATCATGATGATGATGATGATGATGATGATGATGATGATGATGATGATGATGATGATGATGATGATGATGATGATGATGATGATGATGATGATGATGATGATGATGATGATGATGATGATGATGATGATGATGATGATGATGATGATGATAATAATGATAATAATAATAATAATAATAATAATAATAATAATCCTTTCTACTATAGGCACAAAGCCTGAAATTTTGTTGGGAAGGGACTAGTTGATTACATCAACCCCAGTGTTTCACTGGTACTGAACTTATTGACCCTGAAAGGATGAAAGGCAAAGTCGACCTCAACAGAATTTAAACTCAGAACGTAAAGACGGATGAAATACTGCTAAGCAATTTGCTTGGCATACTAACAATTCTGCCAGTTTGCCACTTTGATGATGATGATAATAATAATAATAATAATTGTTCTTTCTAATAAAGTCACCCCCACCCCGCCACCTCTCCCCACAAAAATTTCAGCCCTGTACCTACAATTGAAATAATATTAATAATGATAACAATTATAGTAACGATGATGATAAATTCAATGGGCTGTTACATATTTTTCAGGCATTCACACATGGCATGCAAATTATAATATCTGTGCTGCAGGGAATCACCAGTCTCCAATTGATATTATAACCGATGACACAGTCTATGATCCGGACTTAAAGGAAATTATCATTTGGTATAACCCACATCATCCGAAAGGTCAGATGATAGCATTCAATGATGGCAGAACAGGTAATTTGGTTGAAAAGTTTCCTCTTTTATCAACAACTTTATCCTTATCTAAGGGTTTGTTTTGGTTTCCAGGACAACATACTCTGCAGAAATGGTTTGCAGAATTGGTCTATTCTATGGAACTTTTGGTTTCAATTGTTTTTTTACTCTTCATTATGTTGCATTTGAGAATTTGAAAGATCTCTGACAATCAGAGGTCACAGAATCTCAAATGCAACAAAACCAATTCCTCCAAACCTTAACTTGTCATTGTTCAATTTTCTATTTTGTGGCTGTACCCCAATGTAGTGTCTCCATTAGAGGTCAGTGAATGATGACCACATGGCTAAAGAATCTCATTGCAAACATTAAAACCATGAGTTTGGTATTGTTATTGTTTAGCAAGGCTGATCACTCAGGGCTGAACACTCAGGGATTTTTTAGTGTCTTTTTTTTTTTGTTTTTCTTTTTGTTTGTACCTGGAGGAAAGGGCAGTGCCCTTGATTTCAATTGACCTCTTGAGACCAGAGATGTTGATTGTGTTAATGTTTCCTTTAAACTATTACAGAGCAAAACATACGTCAAAAACACAAAAAGGGAGTTGATTGCAGAGGGAAAATGTTCTGGGAAGAAAGGATTTAGCATAATGTGAGAATGAAGACGGTTTGATGTACTGAGAGTGACGAGAGATGAAAAAATGAGTGGATCAGAGGTGCCTGAATGGAGAGGGGGTAAGGAGCTAGTTCACTCTGAGGAACGGAGGCCATTATAGAAGCAACAGTAAAAAAAAAACAGAGAGAGACAATACAGCATGTTTGGCACACATCTTTTAGTTTGTTACAGACATACCAAGCTGGTCCTTTTCATGTGAAAAAAAGTTTCTTTTATTGTCAGCAACATAAAACTTGACTTTGTTACAAATAAAAGAAAAGACATCCTAAAGTCCACCACTTTCATGTATGAAATCTAAATATTTTCATGCATAACATTACCACAAATAGAGATAGGGATTATTGACTGGTGTGCAAGCAGTGGAAACACTGTAAATTTAAAGATTGTTCTGTTAGTTTTGCAATACTGTACCCTAGTGGGAAAACAAAAGAAAACAAACCAAATTATATGGAAATGAAGAAAATAATCCAGAAACTTGAAAATTTAAGTTCAACAAGTAATATTTCTATGACAAAGAAACAACATTTTGTAATAGAGGCTTCAATATCATATTTCTCAAAATGGTTTCTTTAACAGATCTGAGTTAAAGGACAATTGCTTTAATTCAGTGGTATGCTCATTGGTTTCATGACTTTTTAGTCACATAATTTCATCATCATCATCACCACTTCCACCTCATCATCATCTTAGCATATACCCATATTATATCTCTTCTGTTGTATATCCACTGGTCAGACAAGAATAAGTTGGGGCAGAACTTTCTATGGTCAGATTCTCTTCCTGACACTACCCCCATCCCCACATCTGTTTCCAAACAAGGTAATAACCTTCAAGTTTATCAAACAACAAACAACCCAGACGTGCTTACGTGAAGAACTGGAAACAAACAACACTGTGTGAATGAACTTTTTGTTTACAAAGATGGAACCAGATGTCAAGAAGCCTTGACATGCTTTTCCACCTGACTGGAAGCAGAGGACTTCACCTGTATGAACAGCGAAGCATTTGTTTGCAATCAGCAAACACCTTTGACAATGAGCAGAAATACAAGCTCACTCACACTATCATATACGCACACACACAGACTACATTCATATGTGCATCCGCATACACACACATATACATATATTAGGCTTCTTTTTGTTTCCATCTTCCTCAGGCTGATCAAAGCATTCTGAGTGGATTATAAATATGTATATCATCATCATCATCATCGTTTAACGTCCGCTTTCCATGCTAGCATGGGTCGGAGGACTTGACTGAGGACTGGTGAAACCGGATGGCAACACCAGGCTCCAATCTAAATTTGGCAGAGTTTCTACAGCTGGATGCCCCTCCTAACGCCAACCACTCAGAGAGTATATAAATATGTATATATCTATGTATGCGTGTCTTTATATAAATATGTATATATCTATATATATATATATATAAATATGTATATATCTATGTGTGCATGTCTTTATGTCTTTGTTTGTCCCCACAACCACCACTGCTGAACAACCAGTGTTGGTGTGTTTACATCACCATAACTCAGCGGTTCAGTAAAAAGAGACCGATAAAATAAGTACCAGGTTCAAGAAAAATAAGTCCTGGGCTTGATTCATTGGAAGGTTTTAACCTTCCAAGGCGGTGCTCAAGCATGGCCACAGTCAAATGACACAGTCAAGCATGGCCACAGTCAAACAAAGAAAAGAATACAGAGGCATACACATGTTTTCGAGTTCAATTGTCTTTGCTTGCATCACCAAAATTATATTTACACACACACACACACACACACACACACACACACACACACGTCAAAATACAAAGAAAGCATATTTATACTAATAGATTGGTTTAGTAAGATAAAAAAGCACCATTTGAGCATGACCGATGCCAGTGCCGCCTGACTGGCACTCGTGTCAATGGCATGTAAAAAGCACACACTACATTCTCAGAGTGGTTGGCATTAGGAAGGGCATCCAGCTGTAGAAACCTAGCCAAATCAGATTGGAGCTTGGTGCAGCCTCCTAGCTTGCCAGTCCTCAGTCAAACCATCCAACCCATGCCAGCATGGAGAGTGGACGTTAAATGACAATGATGATGATGATGTCATTAGTAGGACAGAAGCTTGTTGATATCTGGAATTATTTTGGTAAAGCAAGTATTTTGATAGTTTTTAAGGTGAATAAAAAATAAATAAAATTACCACCATTCTTTGATGAGTAAATAAATGGACAGACTGCTGAAGAATTTCACAACTCGATCCATTGATTGAACAAAATAAACTGATATATCTGAGATGGAACAATTAGCATGGCCTAACAATTAAACTGTTTAATTATACAGGAGGCTTCCTGTTGTCATTTAGCAACCACTTACACTTCTTACCCCCACCTCTTCTTCTTCCCCCTTTTCTTCTTTTACTTTTTCTTCTTTATTTCTCTCCTTTTCCTCTTCTACCTCCTCTTCTTTCTTTTATCATTTCTTCTTCATCGTTTTACATCTTCCACTCCCTCTTTTCCTTCTTCAGCCCCTCTTTATTTTTTCTTCTTTGTTTTTCATCTTCTTCTTCCTCTTCTTTTCCTGTCTTTTTCTTCTTCTTCTCTCATTTCACCCTCTTCCCCTCCTTCTCTTCCTCCTCCCCCTCACTATCATCTTATTCTTCTCCCTCATCATCATCATCATCATTTTCTTCTCCCTCTTGTTCGTTGTTATCTATTTGTCATTTTCTTCATTTTATTTATCAACTTTTTATTTTTCATTTTCTTCCTTTCTTCTCACTCTTCTTCTCCTCCTTCCTCTTCTCTCTCTCATTCCCCCCTCTTTCTCTAATCACCCACCATTTCTGTTTCTATTCTCATCTCCTAGATATTATTTCTTTATTTCTATCCTTAACAATCACCAAATTCTCTCCTGCCCTCCTCCCCCGCACACACCACCTTAACTTAATATATCAAATTGTCCATGAATGAAACTGACCGATTTCTGTCACCAAACTGTGAGCTATTGCTTGGCATTCAAGGAAAACTGGCGTCTGTATGATTGAAAATGTAACATATGGCACTACCTCCCCCACCATGCACATACAGATATATATGGGATGAGCCGTTTTAACGATGCGTCGCTGATGAAGTAGAATGTTCTCTATGTGGCTTGTGTTTTCTCGTCTACATTTGTTTGCAATGTCCTGTACCCAGATATGCACCTATACATACAGGTGGATGTCGGTATGCACATACCTGTACGTATATATGCATATACTCATTTACTA
>NC_142949.1:14605881-14618381 GCF_046866305.1 Octopus bimaculoides
AACTCTCGTTTATTCTGTTATTACCTGTACCCTATGAGCATAGTGTACTTGCCCGGAGTTAACATAGGTAATTTACACCGGTAGTAATAACGGATATTCTTATCCCTCAGATGATTATTCCAACCACTAACTCTACTTACATATATATATATATATATATATATATATATATATATATATATATATATATATACACACACACACACATACATGTATAAATATACATATGTATACATACATAAACACACACACACACACATATATAGAGTGATAACATCAGTTAATGAAATGAAGTATATAAGTGTATGATAACTCTAGAATACATAGGTAGCCCTCCCCTCCCTCCTATTCCTAAAGTTTACCCTTTTACACAAAACTCAAGAGAAACCCACAATGAGGAACTGCTCCCACGCCTAACAATGTGTGCTACTGCTACCACAGCTCTACTGCTACATAGGGACACAGCCTGGACTATGTATCCAAAAAGAGTTCAGTCAATGGATTTGGGGGAGAAAATTCCTCACCAAACTAATCCAACCTCTAGATCACAGACACCCTTTCTCTTCTCTCTGGTTCTTCTATTGCTGGTTTAGTGATCTATAGTGACCACTGCTCCCCAGAGCTGCCTGATCTCAGGCCCAATAATTCATTCACTTCTTCTCTTTTCATCCTCCCGATATCCCCTTCACTCTTAGCTGAGATCCTGCAAAGGACACTTTCTCTAGTTCTTCGAAACAAAACATCAGGACTCTGAGAAACCCTTCCAGCCCATATTTTTTCTTGTAGGGTTCCACAGGAACATCAATCATGCTTTAGAGAGTCTGTGAAAGCTGTGGATATGGCCCTTTGCTCAAGATATGGGCATGGTCTCAATCTGGTTTTAAACTCAGAGCATATAATGGCTTGTGATTTAAGCAAAAGACCAGTAAATTTAAGGCAAGGGAAATTTGTTGATATCAAATAGACCCATATGAGCACAAAGCGCAGTATGTGACAGAGTCAGAAACAAGCAAAATCCTCTGGGATTTTTCAATCCAAACAAGTCAGGTGCTAAAGCATAACAGACTGGAGCTAGTGGTGGTGGACAAGGTGCACCACATATGCCATATAGTGGACATTACATGCCCCTTTGACCCATGAATAGTCAAGAAGGAAAGTGAAAAGACAGATAAATACAATTCTCTTAAGTACGAAACAGCCCGGTTATGGAAAATGAAGAAGGTGAAGATAGTGCCAATTATTGTTGGGTCTTTCGGAACAGTATCAGAAGGCATCAAGAGGAATATTAAAGGAAATTGGAATAGAGTGCCCAGTAGAACTGTTACAAAAGGTTTGCTTCCTTGGCACGGCCAAAATAATGAGGAAAGCATTAGATAGGTGAAAAGAATAGGTAGCATGGTACCATAGGCTGCAGGTAGCAAGCCTGCTATGCATGCAAGACGCCAGGAGCTCCAACAAAACCTGAGATAAGGAGAAATAATAATAATAATAATAATAATAATAATAATAATAATAATAATAATAATAATAATAAGTGATAATGCAAAGATCCTGTGGGAGTTTATGATTCAGTGTGACCATGAGATAGAGAATAGGAAGCCAGAAATAGTCTTAATTGAGAAAGAAAACAAATTATGTTGGATCATAGATATAGCATGCCCAGCTGACAACGAAGTATGTGATAAGGAAGAAAGAAAAGTCGATAGATATGACAGGTTAGCTTGGGAGGTAAAGCAGCTGTGGTCAATGAAAAAGGTGGTAGTAGTACCAATAATTGTTGGAGCCCTGGGAATAGTGAGCAAAAATCTGAAGAAGTACATGGAACAAATAGGGGCTGCAATAAGGGTGGAGCACTTGCAGAAAACAGCACTGCTTGGAACCACTCGAATACTCTGGAAGGTGCTCAAAAAATAAGAGGTATTACTTTAGTTCACTGGTAGTGAACAGCTGACACAATAGTACATCTCCAGCGTTAGAAGCTGTGCAAAGGCAATGATGATGATAATAATAATAACAATAATAATAATAATAATAATAATAATAATAATAATAATAATAATAATAATAATAATAACAATAATAATGGTGATGATAAAAACATTTGGAGGTAAAGGATGGTGTGGTGTCAGTTTATTCAATTTCAGTTCTGATTATTCTTGTTATAGTGCTATCTACTCCAACCCCACCCTGCAAAAGTATCTATAAATGAATCACTGGCACCAAATATCGAGGTCAAGCCGGAGTAATGGCTAAGAAGAGAGACAAATTAGTGCAGTTCTGGGTCAGAATGTGATAAGACAAAAAGAAACTATGAATATTGCTATGGATGGAAAGGAAAATGTGAGAAAATGAATTGTGCGGAAGACTTTTGATTTGTACAAAAGACATTGATGAAACTTCAAAAGAAAAAAAAGGAAGATTGGTCTTTGACAGGTATTGATGGTTTTGAAAATTAATAATGGAAGTAGTTAAGCTCTACTTAGTGTCTTGTAATATAAAGAATGGTTTCTTAATCCTCAATCTTCAATGAACTGGAGAGCACTAAGATGAACTTTCTTCCTTTTCAAGCTGTAAACTATGAATGTGGTAAAGAACCACAGATCACCAGCCAATTGTTTAACACCTCGTATATATATATATATATATATATATATATATATATATATATATATATATATATAATATTATATAAACTATAAAATGTCAGGAAGTATGAGAAGTCAATCTAGTTGTCATCCTAAGGATTACAGCTGCTTCACAGCCTTCTTCATCATCATCATCGTTTAACGTCCACTTTCTATGCTGGCATGGGTTGGACGGTTTGAGTGAGGACTGATGAGCCAGAGGTTGCACCAGGCTCAGTCTGATCTGGCAAAGTTTCTACAACTGGATGCCCTTCCTAATGCCAACTACTCTGAGAGTGTAGTGGGTGCTTTTATGTGCCACTGGCAAGAGGGCCAGTCAGGTGGTTCTGACAACGACCACGTTCAAAAGGTGTTTTTATGTCCTACCTGCACAGAAGCCAGTCCAGAAGCACTGGCAACGACCACACTCGAATGTTGTTTTTCACATGCCATCGGTACGGGAGCCAGTCCTTGGTCCTGGCAACGATCACGCTTGGATGTGCTTTTAACATTCCACAGGCACAAGTGCCAATCAGGTGGTGCTGTCATCGGCCACGTCAGCAATTTTGATTTGGTTACACTTGCCTTAATAGGTCTTCGCAAGCAAAGTTCATTGTCCAATGCATGAGGGGTATTCATAAGTGGGCTAGTTACACCCACTGGCATAGGCCATGGGCTATGGTCTCACTTGCCTTGTCTTCTCAAGCACAACATATCTCCAAAGGTCTCAGTTAGAAGTCATTGCCTCAGTAAGGCCCAATGTTCAAAGGTCGTGCTTCACCACCTCATCCCAGGTCTTCCTGGGTCTCCCTCTTCCACAGGTTCCCTCAGCTGCTAGGGTGTGACACTTTTTCACACAGCTATCCTCATTCATTCGCAACACATGACCATACCAGCGCATTCGTCTCTCTTGCACACAACATCTGATGCTTCTTAAATCCAACTTTTCTCTCAGGGCGCTTACTCTCTGTCATGTATGCACACTGACATTACACACCCAGCAGAGCATGCTGGCTTCATTCCTTGCAAGCTTACGCATGTCCTCAGCAGTCACAGCCCATGTTTCCATACCATGTAGCATGGCTGTTCATACACATGTGTCATACAGTCTACCTTCTACTCTGAGTAAGAAACCCTTTGTCACCAGCAAAAGTAGAAGCTCCCTGAACTTTGCCCAGGCTTATTCTAGCGGCTACACTTTCAGAGCATCCACCCCAGCCACTGACTTGGTATCCTAGGTAATGGAACCTATCAACTACTTCTGGTTTCTCTCCCTGGAATGTGATAGAAGCTGTTCTCTGCACATTTTCAGTGTTTATAGCACCTGAGCATTTGCCACATACAAAAACTATTTTCCCAGTTAGCCTCCCTTTGATATTGCTGCACCTCTTATGTGTCCATAGCTTACACTGGGAACATCTTATGGAGTTTCTACCTGTGCCTTTTCTACAGATCGAGCATGTGATTTTTCTACCTTCCTACTTATTAGGACTTTGGTTTTAGCTAGGTTGACTCTAAGGCCCTTCGATTCTATTCCTTGCTTCCACACCTGAAAATTTTCCTCTAGTTCTGATAGTGACTCAGCAATTAGAGCAAGGTCATCAGCATAGAGGAGCTCCCAGGGGCATCCTGTCTTGAATTCCTCTGTTATTGCCTGGAAGACTATGATGAATAAGAGGGGGCTGAGGACTGGACCTTGGTGGACCCCTACCCCTTCTCGGAATTCTTCATTGTACTCATTGCCAACCCTCACCTTACTGACAGCATCCTTGTACATGGCTTGCACAGCTCTCACTAACCATTCATCTATCCCTAGTTTCCTCATTAACCACCAGATAAGGGATCGGGGGATCCTGTCAAAGGCTTTCTCCATGTCAACAAAAGCCAGGTGCAGAGGTTTATCTTTGGCTAGGTGTTTCTCTTGCAGCTGTCTTACCAGAAATATAGCATCAGTGGTGCTTTTCCCTGGCTCCCTAATTTGTTGGGCTATGACCCTCTCCGTGACCTTCATTACCTGGTCCAACAACTTGATACCTCTGTAATTATTTGTATCTAAATCATCACCTTTTCCTTTGTAGCAGTTGACTATGGTGCTGCTACACCAATCATTGGGTATGACTCCTTCATGTATCACCTGGTTAATTATACGGGTGACTAAGCTATAGCCGACACCGCCAGATATTTTGAGTATCTCTGCATGTAATAATAATTTGATTTAACCATGATGTTCTGGTGATCTTATGGGCTAACTTTCTTTATCTGCAATGATTTGTTAATATACAATTGTGTTATATCCTTATGCCACCAATATTGTAGTTTAGTTGATATTGTCAACGATAAAGAATACACTGTAACAGTGTTATAACAATACAAAATAGAAACAGCAGCAGTAATAAACACATAACGAACCAACAATCAATATTTCCAACACATTAACTCAACTTGTAGAATGTACCTGGACTTCAAAGACCAAACTACGAACTGCTAAGTCAGACTGCTACTATTTATATGTAGTGGCCCCATCTATTTTCATCAGAGAGTGTCATACTCTCACCACAACTGTATTGTATAATGTATAGCAGACATATTAGTGTGCACATGTAAACATGATTTATTATATACTGAAATTATTATCACATGAAGGCAGTGAAACAACTGTAACCCTAAGGATGACAAATGTTTAAATGAATTTATTCACCTCTCATACCTCCTGATATTTTATGGTTTATATACACTTCATGAAATAATTTTATTAATCAGATCTCCAGGATTTTAGTTGCATGGAACTCTGCATTACATTCCTCTGTATTGGATTACTATGTGGTCTGATAGCCAGGTCTGCCAGAGGAGCTTTCTGGAATAGTCACATGATTCTATGAATCTATATATATTACACTACATATTTATGTGTATATTCATGAGAATCCTAACGCTGTCTCTATAGAATGAATCTAACCAGAATTATATGTGGTAAAGAGAGCTAAAAGTGCAGGCACCAGACATGGTTCAAGAAATCAAGAAAGCCCATTGCTTTGTTTTTCTGTGCTGGCATGGGTTAGATGAATATGTTATCGAAGCATTGTTTTACAACCAGTTTCCCTTTCTTATGCTAACTCAGTGGTTCCCAACCTGTGGTCCATGGACCGCTGGTGGTCTGCAAAAGTAGTGGTGGGGTCCGTGAACATGTTAAGCTGACAGACCAACCTTTCAATATCCTGGGGTCCATGGGAAAACTCATTTAGATAAAAGGGGTCCTTGGTAGTGAAAAGGTTGGGAACCACTGTGCTACCCCTTTCCTGTTTTTCAAGTAATTACTCTCTTATTTAAAAAGGTTCTGAAGGCACAAAATAAATTAACAAGTTGTTGACAGAAATACCAACACCACCAGATTGTAATTTTTGTATAAGCAAGCACAAATGTAAACACAGGCACAGATGCACACACTAACACACACACACATGTGTGTGCTTGTACAAACTAACACACCCTATATTTCCCATCTCTAACAATTTGTCACCTCATGTCAAAAGTGAACTTAAATGACCTTCTGTCCTTATCCTCTTCATATTCACTATCTTATATCTTGAAGGTACATCATGACACTTTATCATCACCATCTTCTTTTCCAACTGGGGCAGCCATCTCTCTTTCTCTCTCTCTCCAGCAAAGCACCCGTTCCTGTCTCTCTCTCATACTCTTGCCACTCAACAACTAATATAAGCTGCCTTCCCCAATACCACACTCTTACTCAGTCGAGTGGGGGTCTTGTCTTGTGAGCTACTCAGTTACATAATGAGTGCCAATGACATGAAAAAAGCACCTAGTATGCTTTGTAAAGTGGCTGGCATTAGGAAGGACATCCAGCCTTGGAAACCATACCAGAGCAGAGCTTGGCGCTTAACCCAGGCCTCTGACCTCTCAGATCCTATCAAACTGTCCAACCCATTTCAGTATAGAAGACAGATGCTAAATAGTGTGTGTGTGTGTGTGTGTGTGTGTGTGTGTGCGTGTGCGCGCGCGCGTGTGTGTGTGTGTTTATATATGATAAGCTTTTTATCTGTCTTTGTCACTGGAAACTACTTACAAGGCTTTGGTCTACTTGAGGCTATAGCAGAAGAAAATTGTCCATGGTACCATACAATGAGACTGATCCTGGAATATTGGTCTGGAATTGAACTTCCTTACCACATAGCCATGCAGGGATGAAGATGAAAGAATAATTTGTTCTTGCAATTTGGCAAAAATCGACTAAAAACTATTAACTCTTTTGTTAACCATATTTCTCTTGAAATGCACTGATCTCAATCAATTTTTAGAATAATGAATTTATTATGCTGGTGTTTAGAATATGAAATTTTGATGGAAGATTGTAATTCAGATCACTTAATGTTTTTGTTTCCATGTTTCTGTTGAAATCCATTACATTTGTTTCAGTCAGTTATGAAAATAACAATTTTCCCAAATAGCTTTGTTATTATTAAGTTAGTATTTGGGACATAGATGACATTTTGATGAAAGGTTTTAACTAAAATCCCTTAAAAAATCAGGTTTGTATCATAGAACAAAAAGTAGTCTTGGAAGAAAATGGGTTAATAAGGTGAAACTGTATTGTTTCTTTATTTTTCTAGAAAACTAAAATTTTATTCTACAAAAATGTCCATGTTTACGTAAGGAAAACCTTTACCTTTCGATATTAATACTGCCTCTGTCACGAATATATATTTTTTAACAATCTCACTGGCTAATCATGACACCAGCATCAGTTCGGGCACTGATTTTCTACATATCACTAGCTATCTCTATCATAGCTAACTCTAGTGTCCATTACTGATGAGATCAAGGAAGGTTGAAATCACATGATCTGGTGGTCTCAGTGCGGGAGTTGGTGGGAATTTATCTTCCTGCTAGCAATATAAACAAGAGTGCATTTTGCATTGAAAGACAACATGATAGTTTCTCTCGTGGTATCTATGGCAGTATGGTTTGTTCTAACAGAACATCCATGCTTAAGTGGGGATAAATATTACCTTTCAGTATTAAGACTGCCTTTGGCCCTAATAAATATTTTCTAAGAATTTATGCTTATATGACAGAACGTCCAGCAGAAATTTGAAACCTGAACTCTTGGTTCATTTGCCAGTTTAGATCCACAACAGAAAGGACATGACATCATATGAGAAAATAAATATTGTGTCATGCACTGAACTTCAAAGAAATTCTTCAGATCTTATTTACAAGAGTTTACCTGGCATCATTCACATAAAAGTCACAAATGCACATCATTCATCAATCACTTTGGATATTTTGATACAATATAATTATATTTATTTCAGTTTATAAATTTTTCAAAAAAATTATTTAAATAAAATTCATTTTATGCAAAATCAGATTTTACAATTATCTTATTTTCACATCTCGTACCCCTCAGCTTCAATATTTATTACCAATTCTGGCTGATTATTAACGATTATTTTGTTATCATTCACTTTCGTTCAATTGAACTTGCTTTCCGTTCGTCTGCCATTTTATGTTCATAGATCAAAAGATCACTCAACACCTGACTGTCTCATTATATCTGCATGAACCAACGAGGTGCAAGTTGTGTATGTGGTAGCAAGACATTAAAAACAGCAGTTGAAATCTCCTTTAAATTACACATTTAAAAAGAGGTGTGGGGAACATTTTTTCAACAAAGGCACAAGTGTGGTCATGAGATAAGAAGCTTGTTTCCCAACCACATGGTTCCAAGTTCAGTCCCACTGCATGGCATCTTGGGCAAGTGTCTTCTACTGTAGCCTTGGGCTGACCAGAGTCTTGTGAGTGGATTTGGTAGACCAAAACTGAAAGAAGTTTGTTGCGTGTATATATGTATATATATCTATGTGTGTGTTTTCGTGTCTGTGTGTGTCCCCCACAACTGCTTGACAACCAGTGTTGCTGTGTTTACACCCCTGTAACTTAGTGGTTCAGCATAAGTACTAGGCTATAAAAAATAAGTCTTGGGGTCAATTTGTCCAACTAAAACCCTTCAGGATGGTGATGCAGCATGACCACAGTTAAATGTGTGTGTGTGTGTGTGTGCATGCGCACTGCCCTCAACATCATTCTTTAACTTCATCACTATCATCATTGAGCATTCACTTTTCCATGCTTGCATGAGCCAAATGGATTTATTTGTTGTGGCGGTTTTTTTACAACCCAATTACCAACCCTCACTGCTTTCCAAGAAAGTTAATACGAGGGTGAATCAAAAAGTAATGCCATTTTTTGTTTAGGACAGGTATAATTACCAACACAGGAACGTGTATAATACATCAAAATGAAGCTGGTCCTTTGTGGATCACATCCCTACTTCTCAATAAATCACTGTTTCTCTCAATAGCAATGTTCCACCTTCAAATGAGAGCATTTATCCCTGCCCCGTAAAATTCTGTTGACTGTTCTTTGAGCCACTTCTTCACTACAGTATTCATTTCCTTGTCACTGGAATAATGTTTGCCTCTCAAACCCTCTCTCACGGGGCCGAAGAGATGGTAGTCTGAAGGTACTAAATTATTCCAGTGACGAGGAAGTGAAAACTGTAGTGAAAAAGTGGCTCAAAGAACAGTCAACAGAATTTTATGGGGCAGGGATACATGTTCTCATTCAAAGGTGGAACATTGCTATTGAGAGAAACGGTGACCATGTTGAGAAGGAGGGATGTGATCCACAGAGGACTAGCTTCATTTTGATGTATGGATACATGTTCCTGTGTTGGTAATTATACCTGTCCTAAACAAAAAATGGCATTACTTTTTGACTCACCCTCGTATTTTACCCACAACAGACATGTTTCCACAGAAAGCTGGTAACAAACAACCTTGCCTGTATGACAAGAGTACATGCACACACGTGTGACCGGTTTCTCTCAGTTTTCTTCTACCAAACCCACTCACAAGGGTTATGTCTGACTGGGGCTATAGTAGAAGAGACTTGCTTGAGGTGTTGTGCAGGGGACTTGAACCTAAGACCCTGTAATTTCAAAGAAAACTTCTTAACCGCACAGTCACACCTACCCCTACCCCTACACACACATGCGTATATCACTTCAGACCTCTCACCACTGACATAAAGTAAATTTCCATCAGTAACCATCATTGCTAAAACAAAATCCAATATCACTAGGCAGGTCCAACACCAACGCCAGTGCAAACACAGACAACGCCAGACCAAATACCACTGCCAACACCACCCTCACCACCACCACCACTAGCACCACTACCAACAACAACAACAGCACCCTCATCACCATCAGCAGCAGCGTTGACCATCAATAAGTTATGAGTCAGATCCATTAACAACCTATAACTTATATAATATAATCAGTTTTCATAGAAAGCTAAATAGTGTGGAAGAAATAAAAGTGGAACAAGAGACAGAGAGAGGGGGAGGGAGGGCGAAAAAGGGGAGAGCGAGAGAGAGAGAGGGAGAAAGGGTGGGAGGTGAATGGAAGAATTGAAGAGTGTATGGTGACGGGCAGACAACTGAGGGCAGAGGCTAGGCAAACCTATTGAAAAGAAATCTCTCACCCTTTCAATGTAAAGTGTGAATTCTATGTTGTTGTTGTTGCTGTTGATGTTGTTGTTCCAACAATCGCCAATGTCGACCTCCCCCTCCCACCCACACCTCTAGTTTTTCAATATTTATTTTATTTATTTATTTATTCATTCGCTCGTTTAGAAAAAGTCTGTGTGAATAGGTGAGTTGGGGTGATTTATTGGTGGCTACGCACAAACACACACTACCTCGAGCAATACACACATAAATACATGCACACACACACACACACACAGGGTCAAATACACATAATCACACATGCATTTATACACACACATATTGTATATGTGTGTGTAAATGTGTGTGTGTATGTGCATATATATATATATATATATACACACACATACACATATATATATATATATATATATACAAACACACATACACACACACACACACATATATACACACACACATATTCATATATATATATATATATATATATATATATATATATATATATATATATACACACATACATAATTATATATGTATATACATACACACACATTGTATGTATATGTGTATTCGTGTGTGTATGTGTATGTATATATATATATATATATATATATATATGCACACACACACACATATACACATATATAGACACACACACACGCACACATATATGCATATACATACACACACATGTCCTCAATCATACACTCATACGCAAATACTGGTAAATATTTACACACACACTATACACTCACCTATCTGTCTATCTTTCTTTCTGTCTATCACACACACAAACACATACACATTATAAAGAATATTTTAGAATTGGTCAAAGAAAAGAGAAAGACCACAGAGGTGGACATTGAGGTGGTGTAGTATATTAAAAATCAACTAAAGAATTTCGATGTTTGGACATTTTGCTCAAAGTCTCAATGAATTCTAAAGAATTATTCAAAAAGAGACTTTTCACCATTATTTCCATAGACTGTATTGTGGTTAGGAAGTGGAAACTATTGCCATTTCCATAGACCCTTATTATCTTCAGAGTCGCTGAGTCCCAGATTCACTTTGATCAGACATAATTCTGGCTGTAAACATCTTGTCTTTTTATTAAAATGTTCAACAGCTTTTTTTGGTGTATCTGTCCTTTATTTATGACAAAAGGGTGTGATTTAATCCTTTCTACACCATAACATGCCTGAAACTGTCCCCTTGGTTCTATGATACAAAATTTCTATTTTAAAATCATCTCAATTAAACCCTTCCATCAAAACTCGATGTAATTTAAATTTCAAACACTAACTTAATAATCATAATAGTTGTTTTACCAAATTCTTCATTATCTTCAAAATTTAAACAAAGGCAGTATATTTTCACACAGATATGGGTTCCTAACAAATCAACCCACAGGAGATAATCCCTAGTTAATGCAAATTCCCTGTTTTAAAATTATCTACATTAAAGCCTTATCAAAATTTCACATTAATTTAAATTCCAAATACCAGCTTAAACTGACAGTTAATTTACTAAATTTTTCATTATTTTCCAAAATTAATTGCAACAAAGTCAGTGTATTTTAACATAAATTTGGTAACAAAAAGATTAGAGATTTGGCTGCTATTTCTAACATGATGAGTGATCATGCAGTAGATCTGCATCCTTGGCTTAATAAGGCCTTTTCAACGACCCAATAAGGCCCTTTAATAACTCAATAAGGCTCTTTTAATGGCTCAATAAGGCCTCTTCAATGGCCCAATAAGGCCCCTTTAATAGCTCAATAAAGCCCTTTTAATGGCTCAATAAAGCACTCCCCCCCTGTCACTATTGATTCAGTAAGGTTCCCTCAATGACTTAATGAATATTGGTGACAAGGTTAAGATAGCACTGGAGAAGGTGCTCTCTGTGCTGATGATGTTCAACATACTAGACACAGCAGCCAAAGATCCATTAAATCAAAATGAGGTGTCACAGAAAAATAAAGCATATATCATTTGATGTGTTTCTTGATGTTATGTGTCTTGAAATACGATGGAATGATCACAGTTGGATTGGCTGTGGTCATAGATCTGCTCAACTGCAGCCAACCTAGGGCTGGAAAACACCCTTTTTTCTTTTCTATTTAGTCAGGTAATAGCTTAGTTGTCACTCATAAATGCAAATGACCTAGTTGCTTGTGTCATCTTTACACTGAGTGTTTTAGGTGCCTATGTTGCCAAGGTAGACATACACACCCTGTTAGCTCTCTCACCTTTGACCCACCAGAATATGGAAGATGTCACTACAGGAGGGAGGGGGAGGGGAGGGAGGGAGGGAGAGGGAGGG
>NC_142949.1:14623381-14640881 GCF_046866305.1 Octopus bimaculoides
CCCCCAAAGAAATTTAATTGACCTAACGAGATCGTTGACATGCAACACATCTTAAATGAAATTTCTTGCATTTTTTACCTTCTTTCTGATGGAAAGAACTTTCAGTTTTAGTTTCTCTTTTAACATTTTGTTGTTGTTGTTGTTGTTTCTTAACTTTACTTCATCTCCTCAACTGCTTTCTTCCTTTTCAAACCTCGTTTGCTTCTTGTTGTTGTTGTTGTTATTCTGGTTGCCTTTGTTTCCTTTTTTTCCAACTTTTTACTCCACCTCTTCCTCTTCCCCTCCTCCACATTTCACCCTCACTTAGTAGTCCTACACCTTCTTCCTCTTCTTTACTTCTCCACCTCGACCTCCTTCAATGAAAAAGTTTTCTTTCTCTTTCCCAAAGTTACAGAAGTGAAAGAGAAAAATGCAATAAAGTAACTTTTTTCTACTGATGACAATGTATGATGATGACGATGATGACAATGACAATGATGATGAATACAATGATGATGGTGATGATGATGACAATGATGATGATGATGATGATTGATTACAATGGTGGTAGTGGTAACAATGATAGTGTAGATGATGTTGTTATTGTTGTTGGTGGTGGTGGTGATGATATGCAATGGTAGTGGCAATGCAAGTAATGGTGATGTTAGTAGAAACAACATTAAAATCGTGGAAATAGAGAGAGAGAGAGAGAGAGAGAGAGAGAGAGAGAAAGAGAAAGAAAGAGGGGAGGGAGGGAGGGAGGGAGCAGAAGTGGTGGTGGTGGTGGCGGCGGTTGGTATAAAAATGTGTGGTCGGTCATGTTGAAAATATCAAAACATCTTTTTTTGTCTCTTATGTCTTTTGTAATTTTTAAATTTTAAGATCATATAAAAAAAAAACATCTTTGATATAATAAAAAAAAATAATACAAAAAGTGACCTTAAAAAAAGTTATCAATAAATATATAATAAGTAAAAGTAAGAAAAAGTTTTGCAAACTGTAAATATGTCTTGAAAAGATTTTGAAGATCAACAGAGTCTTTCATCTCTCTCTCTCTCTCTCTCTCTCTCTCTCTCCTCTGGGGTCATTAACAAAGGTTAAATCGACAACATCCTTCCCCAAAAATTTGTGGTTTTCTGCTAAATTAAGAATTCATCAACAGAATTGATAGAGAAGTGAATAAAATGACTTGTGTTGTTCACTTAGAGTGCTTTAATTTCTGGGCTCAAATCACAGTGAGATCAGCCTTGACTTACATGTTCCTTGGTTTGATAGAATTTATATACCAAGCACATACCAGGGATCATCTAACCCTTTCACTTTTGAACTGGCAGAATCCAGCCAAAACATTCTGTGTGTCCAGGGAAGGTCATTATGCCAGTATAATTGACACACACACACACACACACTGGTTCAAATCCACTCCTTTATTATTAGTCAATTGGTTAATTGAAATTGGTCAGATCCAGCCTCTCACACATACGCATCAATGTCATTCTAAAAATAATCAATCATGTCATCAAAATCTTGAAGCTATGGGATAATCGCATGATTAATTAAAAACAATATGAACAAATAAACATTACATTTGACAAAATAATCCGAACACTAAAGGATTAAAGGATTGGAATCTCTTCAGAGATTATGGAGAGGAAGGTTGAGAGTAGTTGCTCCTCTTCTGGTATTCCGATGACAATGATTGTGATGACACTGTTGCCATGCCGTTGATATCGGCCCTTGTCTTTGAAATGATTTTATAGCCAAAGGAAACCCGTCCTGAGCCTTTGGACAAATAGGGACAGTTGAGCTTTTGGACAAACAGTGTCAGTTACCTCGTTTTCATACTGTATAAATGACCAACGCTGCATCATTCCACCAGAATGGGACGTCAGTTGACCATAGGATCACTCATATACAGCTGAGTGGACTGGAGGAAAAAACTTGAGTGTGTTTACTCAAGAACACACAGTACAACCTGGTCCGGAAATTGAAACCATGATCTTGCAATCCTAACTACAACAACCTAACCACCAGGCCATGCACTTATCACAAAAGAAAACCAGAGTAGACGTATTTAAATGATTCATATACTTAAATTATTTCAGTGGCACTGACATAATAACCACCTCATCAGACGAAGATCATTAATTAAGAATCACTTCATATCTCATGTTCCTTCTCTGGTGATGTGGTGAAACAACTGTAAGGATGTAAATTTTTTAATAAATCCACCTTATTTTCGTTCGTTATATAATCATTTTATGTCTTGTATGGATATTACATTCTCTGTACCCACATCATAGGATTGCGTGTTCTAGCACTCCATTGGTTACTATGACAAGGGTTCCAGATGATCTCATAAATAAAACAGCCTGCTTGTGAAATAAACGTGGCTGAGCACTCCACAGACATGCATACCCTTAACGTAGTTCTCAGGGAGATTCAGCGTGATACAGAATATGACAAGGCTGGCTTTTTTGAATTACAAGTACTACTCATTTTTGCCAGCTGAGCAGATGGAGTAATGTGAAATAAAGTGTCTTGCTCAAGGATACAAAATGTCACTGGGAACTGAACTTACCATCTTATGATCATGAACCAAATACCTCTAACCACTAAGCTACATGCTTTCACAATAGTGTGTATATTGCTATAAATTCACTTTTGGGCAAACTTTGGAATGTAACAGATCTAAATAAATGGTTAAGCATCGTTGCCATATGTAGATTAATACCAGACTTTGTGTTTGTGTTACTGCTTTCTTGACTTGGTACCATGTGGTAGTTGTAAGCAAGTGTCACCAACACACATGTGGTGTCTTTTCTTTCCAATAATCTGTGAAAACATGTCTGGTCATGGGAACGTGTTACTTAACATGGGAACAGGTGGAGGGGTCACTGCGAATTCACTTTGACAAATTTCATCCAACCCATGCAAGCATGGAAACGTGGAGGTAAAAATGATGATGATGATGATGATGATGATGTGCCTTTGGATTGAATTCTTTCTTTTTATTTTTCCATTTTGGTTTTAGGAATCAGATACTGACAATCCTGCACTGAACATGATTGTTGATAATCTTGAAGCCATGCAGCAACCTGGTGAGTGGATGAAGTGGTTAAATAAATCCTTATTTTCTCTTATAGCAAACATCAATGTCTAGGTGTAAGTGAGAATGTATCTGTGTGTCTATTTGAAAGAATCTGCATCTGTATGTGTGTGTGTGTATTTGTGCATGTGAGGATTTGTATGTACGAGAGTGTTTCTGTGTGTGTGTGTGATAGCTGTACACTACAGCATGCTGCAATGTATGGCAGTCTATAGAACAAGTATGCAGCAGTGTACTGCAGGGTACTGTGATGTGCAATAGGGTACTATGATATACTGCTATGTATTCCAAAGTACTGTGATGTACAACAGGGTACTGCAGCATATTGGCAGCCACATTGGTATTTCTTCATACTAGGGATATCAGAAGCATTAATTATAATGGTCTCTTGGCTCAAGACAAATAACTTTGAGGAGTAGGGTTAGTCCAAACAATGATTCTGGTACTTGATATAATCATCATCATCATCATCATCATCATCATCATCATTGATATAAACATATACATATAAACACACATCTACATAGCAACACACATATATAGATCAAGAACTCTATCTTTGATTATGTATCCATATAAAGATTATCAAGAACATGTCACACACACACACACACACACACACACACACACACACACACACACACACACACACACACACACACACACACGTGCTGAAAAGTTCCCGGCTTTGGGTAAAAGAAACTACATGGGGATCAATTAATTATGATTTCATCAACCATATTCCCCTCTCAGATTCACAGACTTATTGCAGTGGTCCTTTAGTTTTTCTAAGCCCTGTAAAAGAACACAGAAGGTTGGGCCTCCAACCAGGCCTTCCACAATGTCCTTAAAACCAGGAACTTTTCAGCATTCATTCATATATATATATGTATATATATATATATATATATATATATATATATATATATATATATATATACCACATTATCATTTAATGCAACTTTTTCCATGCTAGCATGGGTCGGATGGAATTTGTTGAGGTAGATTTTCTATGACTAAGGTACACATACACACACACAGACACACACACGCACGCACACACACACACACACACACACATACACACACACACATCTAGACATTATAGCACTAGTAAGAAATATGGTAAAATGGAATTAAATGGATCCCTAATCCAAAGAGAATGTACATAATTTGTTATTTAATCACAGGACATCCAAAAGTAGAGCTGGAGGCAAAATCAGTGAGGATGTTTCTACCAAAAGACATTTCAAGATATTATCGATACAATGGGTCTTTGACTACCCCTGCATGCTATGAATCAGTAATTTGGACAATATTCGAGGAATACAACTTTATATCCAAGAAACAAGTAAGTTTTATTCAGTTCTTATTCTTACTTTTAAGCATCAAGAATTTTCTAAACATTACAAATGGATTATTCCAGCATGTACACTATATATATATATATATATATATATATATACTTTATTTAAAAGCAGCAGAAATATAACAAAAAAAAAACCGTTACTCTGAGTTTCACGGGAACGTGAAACTCAGAGTAACAGTTTTTTTTTGTTATATTTCTGGTGCTTTTAGATAAAGTATATTACTCTACCTCTGGTATTTGAGTACTCTTTTTTCCACCTTGTTGTACATTTCATGTGCTTACTCCGGTATATATATATATATATATATATATATATATACAATATACATACATACATATATATATATATATATATATATATATATATATATGGGTTCAATGGAATGTTAGGTAAAAATCTGATTGCCAGCTCTGAAGAGCGCATGGTTACATAATCAGACTGTTACCTACCACTCCATTGAACCCCTAGTGCAAAACCAATCGGTAAGATCAGCCATAATGGATATATGATACTGTACACTTTGATTAATTATCCATTCTACTGAAAAATATACAAGTGCATTTTGGGGGAATTTATGGATTCCTAGGTGATATATATATATATATATGCATAGTTGAAATTTATAGAAAAACAAAGGACAAAGACAACTGTATAAACAACAAGCATGTGTATTAGTTTCATGCTCGGGAAAATGTGAAGGTCATTTACATTTCGAGCTGACACTCTTCAACAGAAAGGAACACAAGGAAATAAACAGAGAGAAAATAAAAAAAACTTGTGGATTTAGTGGTCATGAATATATATGAATATATATATATATATATATAAAATGGGGAGTTTGGGGAACATGGAGTCACCCCTTAATTGCCATAACTTCCAGATCCATTCTGATCCAGAATGGTAGTACCTGTTAGGGTCCCATCTGTGGGTTAAGTAGATTTTTTGTAAGGGCAGATTGAGCTCCTCAGTTGCTTTCATAGAGAAGGAGTCCTCAGGCAGCTCCTCCATAGTATCCTATCAGAAGGAACTGTCATTACCCTTTCCCAAGCATGACCAACTGAGCCTATGAATATTACCCACCCATCTTATTCTTGGTCTACTCCTACATAATATAAGCAATTAGAAAGAAACGGTATATGTGGAAATGGTCAATGAACTATTCTATAGATATTTATGCATATTGATTGGATGTATATATCTGATCAAAATATGTAAAATAAGTAAAAAAAAAAAAAACCTTTTACTTTTTTAATTTAATTTTTGTTTAATTTTTATTTTAATTTTTGTTTCTCTTCAAGATGCAGAAAATACGTGACCTGTTTTATGTCTACGATGCTGCAAAGGAACAGGAAAGATTAAATAAAGCAAAGAATAACGGCACTGAATCAAGTACAGAAAACTCAAATGCTGGCATCAATGTTACTCCTGCAGGAGATGAGAATACAACAGACGTTATTGACTTGTTTCGGAAATACAGATTCGAAATGGTGAACAACTTCAGACCGGTTCAAGAGCTAAATGATCGTGTTGTCCTACGCAGCTTTAAAGAGTTCAGTAAACAATCACCATCAAAAGTAGTTACTATAGAAAACAGTACAGTTAGTAGCCATGCTCTAGTTAACCCTTGGGTCACATTCTTTCTGTTATTCCTCTATCTGTGGACCTTAGTGTGAATTCAAAGAAGATGAAAGAAGAATCAGTGAAGATAGGTAAACAGATGTGGGTTTGGTTGTTTACTGCTGAATTTGGAAAAACTTAGGAGGAATTAAGGGGTTTCTTTTTAACTAAAAAAAAATTTTTCTCACTAACAAAATGCTCTCACATGTCTTCTTTCATTAACATATATTACATATGTATGTGTATATATATATTTACATATGTAAATATATATATATATGGATATATATATATATATATATATATATATATATATATATATATATATTATATAAATACATATATATATAAGCATACGTATGTGTAAATATATATATATATATATATTTGTGCATATATATATAAATATGCAAATATATATATATATATATATATATATACTGCACGATAAAGTGTAGTATACTACACTTTATCGTGCAGTTACTGTTAATACTTCATTTAGAGAATTAACATATATATATATATATATATATATATATATATATATATATATATATATATATGTATATATATATATATGTATGCACATAATTATGCATATGTATAGTTATGTATAGTTATGTGTGTGTATCTCACTATATATAATCATGTGCATATATGTGTGTGTGTGTGTGTGTGTGTGTGTGTGTGTGTGTGTGTGTACACAGTCACACACACAATCACAAACACCAATAAATACCTAAGTGGGTGTTAGCATGTATGTGTATGATACTTCATATGCAATGATTTCAAACGGCAATTCTATAAAATTATATCTTCAAATAATAACAATATTAATACTACTAATAATAATAAAAACATTAGAAGACATAGATATTATTAAAAGAAAGACCAACAGGGAACATTCAATAAGAATTAAATAGAATGAATACATAAATATTTCAAGCTGGAAAATTTAACATGATAATACTGAGACCGGTTTTTGTATGGAAATAAAAATGAAGCAGTGGAAGAGATTCATGGTGTAGGCATGGCTGCTGGCCAACAATGTGCTTCCAAGTTCAGTCCCAAGCAACTGTCATTTATTATAGCCCTGCACTGACCAAGACCTTTAAGAGAGAATCTAGATTATGGGAACATGTGTGTGTGTGTGTGTGTGTGTGTGTGTGTGCCTGTGTGTATGTGCCTGTGTACATGTATGCCTTTTGTATTTACCCTACACCCCACCTATCTGGGCAACTATGGATGGTTTGTTTACATTCTTGCAATTTAGCAGTCCAGCAAAAAGAGAATGGTAGAAAAAGTAACAGATTTCAAAAGTAATTGAGTCAAATTATGACTAAAAACCTTACACAAGTGGCTTTTCAAGGAACCCTGCCAGAGGACTGAACCAAAAATCCCATATATATATATATATATATATATATATATATATATATATATATATGTATGTATATTAACTTTTACTATTTTTTCCCTTTTATCTTTTACTGGTTTCAGTCATTGGATTGCAGCCATGCTGGGAACTGCCATGAGGGATCTTAGTTAAATGAATCAAACCCAGTACTTTATTTTTTTTCAAAACCTGATACTTATTCTATCAGTATGTTTTGCTGCACTGCTAAGTTACAGGAATGTACGCCCACCAACACCGGTTGCCAAGCAGTGGCAGGGAACGAACAGAGACACAAGGACAAACACACAAGCCCACAAACGTACACATGTAAACATACAGACATATATATACATATATATATATATATATATATATAAATAATGTGTGTGTGTGAGAGAGAGAGAGAGTCTTCTTTCTGTTTGCACTGACCAAATTCACCCACAAGGCCTGGATCAGTCTGAGGCTACAGTAGAAGACACTTGCACAAGGTGCCATGCAGTGAGACTGAACCCAGAATCATGTGGTTGAAAAGTAAATTTCTTATAGACATATATATATGTATGTATATATATATGTAATATATAGATTTATACATATACATATTATATAGACATATACATACATATATATACTATCTGAATAGCCAATCGTTGTCATGTAATTTTTACAATAGAATATCTTATATAAATCTTTGTTTATTCCATGTCAGACCATGCCTTCCCCAACAAATAGGCCTCTTGATGAGGACAGATTTGTGCAATTTTTCACAAAAAGTTTACATTGAGGATCTTTTACCTTTTTAAATTATTTACATGTCTGTTCAACTGTTTCACATGACTTTAGTCATTAAAACTTATTAAAACTTCAGAAGTTCTTACAACTTTGGCCGTAGTAATGCTTTGCTTTCATCTGTTTAATAAAATTCCTCCTCCTAATGATTTTGCTTTCATTTTGTGATAGACATGCAGAAAATGCCAGCTTCCAAATCCTATTTTCAGATTAGGTAAAATTGATTAAACCTTAAACCTCAGTAACATTTTTCTGCTATTTTTCTGGAACAAATAAATAACAAAATCAGATTTGACATGGAAAATTATTTCAATATACCAAATCTGAAAATTTCAACGTTATTTTAAAATCTAACACTAGAGAGATAAACAATTATAGGAAATGAAACACACACATTTACAAATGTACACACGGTAATCATGAGTTTAAAATGGTGTATAGTAGACATGTATGTATGTATGTATAAATAAATGTATGTATGTATGTGTGTGTGTGTTTCTTTGTAATGGACAGCAGAAAAGCCACTTGTCCCCTCTTCCTTTAAAACTACATATTCCTCACACCCACCTTTCTTTTCCTTCCTAGATGTTTTAAAAGTTATGTGCATGAGTGAGTGTGTGTGTGTGTGTGTGTGTGTGTGTGTGTGCACATGTGTGTATGTTAGTATCAATGTATTTAGGAAAGACCATATGCAGAGTCATGTGTTTATCCACGAATGACTGCTGTATTAACATTATCATCCCACTTGCACTCCATATTTGTCACTTACACAAAGCTGTTCTCCCCTTCCCTGATATCAGCCACATTCACTATGCCACCACATTTTCCTCACACTAATACTCTTTGCACCCTTCTCAATTTATCAAATAATAGCCCAGTTCCAATAGGGGGCGCATTATAGATTTTTATTGAAATCCAATTAGCATATAATTGAACTAGATGTTAGTTTAACGTTTATGCAAAGTTTCATCAAGACTGGTTCATTTGCGTAGGCATGAAGATGGTAACAGACAGATCGACAGGAGGAAATTGCCATCTATGTATAAGATATATATATATATATATATATATATATATATATTATAGACTTATATATACATTTTATAGACATATATATATTTGTATATATCATGTAGACATAGTTATATACATATGTATATATATATATATATATATATATATATATATATATATTTTATAGACATATATATATATATATATATATATATATATATATATATATATATATACCTAAATATTATATAGACATTTATATGTGTATATATTATATAGACATATATATATATATATACATATATATATATATGTATATACTATATAAACATATATATATATGTATATATTATATAGCGATATATATGTGTATATATTATATAGATACACACACACAAGCATATACACAAGGCGATGCTGAAAAGTTCTTGGCTTTAAGGGCATCACAACACACCTAATTAAAAGTCCAAACTTTTACAGGTCCTAGGAACCTTGAAGGACTGCTGCAATAAGTCTGTGAATCTGAGAGAGGAATATGTTGAATAAAATCATAACTAACTGATCCTCCTTTATTTTCTTTTACCCAAAGCCAGGAACTTGTCTGCACCCCTTGTGTGTGTGTGTGTGTGTGTGTGTGTGTGTGTGTGTGTGTGTGTGTGAGAGAGAGATGGAAGGTTCACATATTTATAAGTACTGTTTTTCTTCAACTTTCCTATCAAAGACATTGGATGAACATATTCACGTGTGTTTATGACAAGAAAATAAAATGAGGAAAAGAACAATGAATATGAAAAAATTTATGGTCTTTAGTCTCACAGTATAAATAAATAAACTTTGTTGTGTTTCAGAAAACTTTGGTCTTCATTTTTACTTCTATATTCTCAGCTGTAGAATGAGAAAAGACTAACTTGTTGAAGCATATACAGGTGATTACAACAGGGAAGACATAAGCTAGCCATTCAAAAACACATAAAGGCACCACCTTCACTTGAACATTTATTAGGAATATGATGTCAAAATCTTTTGCGCTTGAAACTGCAACTTGTTCAATTACACACAAAAAATAAAATTGCTGCATCTCAAAATTTCAATGCATGATGACAGATCGAAACACTTGGCATACAAGTATATTTCTGGAAGGAGGGAGGGAGGGAGAGAGAAGAAGGGAGGGAGAGAGAAGAAGGGAAGGAGAGAGAAGAAGGGAGGGAGAGAGAAGAAGGGAGGGAGAGAGAAGGGAGGGAGAGAGAAGAAGGGAGGGAGAGAGAAGAAGGGAGGCAGAGAGAAGAAGGGAGGGAGAGAGAAGGGAGGGAGAGAGAAGAAGGGAGGGAGAGAGAAGAAGGGAGGGAGAGAGAAGAAGGGAGGGAGAGAGAAGAAGGGAGGGAGAGAGAAGAAGGGAGGGAGAGAGAAGAAGGGAGGGAGAGAGAAGAAGGGAGGGAGAGAGAAGAAGGGAGGGAGAGAGAAGAAGGGAGGGAGAGAGAAGAAGGGAGGGAGAGAGAAGAAGGGAGGGAGAGAGAAGAAGGGAGGGAGAGAGAAGAAGGGAGGGAGAGAGAAGAAGGGAGGGAGAGAGAAGAAGGGAGGGAGAGAGAAGAAGGGAGGGAGAGAGAAGAAGGGAGGGAGAGAGAAGAAGGGAGGGAGAGAGAAGAAGGGAGGGAGAGAGAAGAAGGGAGGGAGAGAGTGAGGGAATGAGTGAGTACCTGTCTACCTATCTATCTATCAATCTATCTATCTGTCTGTCTATCCATCAATCAATTTATCTGTCTGTCTGTCTCTCTGTCTATCAATCTATCTATCTGTCTGTCTATCAATCATCTATCTATCTATCTATCTATCTATCTATCTATCTATCTATCTATCTATCTATCTATTAATCTATCTATCTATCTGTCTATCTATCTATCTATCTATCTGTCTGTTTGTCTATCTATCTATCTATCTATTTATCTATCCATTAAGTGGGTGTGATCAATAATGTTTATTACACTAGCGTTGCTTCTGTTTTATATTTGAATTTATTTGTACAGATGCATTGCTGAGGCATATAAGCATATAGTGTAAAAAATTTGTGCTGGTAAGTCATGAACTGGCAGTATGAAACACCACCAATTCGGTTCGGGTTCACTGAGGCTGATAAGCCATAACAATGGTGAAACATCAATGCCCATCATTCCAAAATGGGATCTGGGTTGGGTTGTCCTACCTGTCCTGAACTTTTAAGCATTTTAACATCCAGCGCCTAGAGAGAGTAATCGCCTCCATGCAAAATCACAGCTTCACTGGCAAACACTCTGTTCTTCTTCATTGATTAGGTTTGGTCAATAATATATATACATATCATCATCATCATCTAACATCCGTTGTCTATGCTGGCATGGGTTGGACAGTTTGACCAGGGCTGATAAGCTGAGGGAATGCAGCAGACTTTTTTTATGATTTAACAGCATCAATTAACCTGAACCGAAATGGTTAGCATTAGGAAGGGCATCCAGCCATAGAATACCTGCCAAATCAGTACTAGTCCGATTTGGCATGGTTTCTATAGCTGGATGCCCTTCCTAATGCCAACCACTCTGAAAGTGTAACAGGTGCTTTTATGCGCCACTGGCACCCATGCCAGTTATGTGGCACTGGCATTGGTCACATTGCCTCTGTGAGGCCCAACATATATATATATATATATATATATATATATATATATATATATATATATACACACACATATATAATACATACTGTTGTGTCTGGGGAGAGTAATTCTCGTTTAGTGCCTTATAATTTGACACACTCACTGGTAGAATTTCCACTCATTTCCTTCTTTGTTTTTCTAAAATTTTCGTTGTGTCTTACAACCTTTTCAATAGTTGTTGCAAACCAAATCCCAAAACGAAATATACATATACATATATATATATATATATATATATATATATATATATGAGTGGTTGGCGTTAGGAAAGGCAGAAACTCTGTAGAAACTCTGCCAAAATTAGATTGGACCCTGGTGTTGCCATCCGGTTTCACCAGTCCTCAGTCAAATTGTCCAACCCATGCTAGCATGGAAAGCGGACGTTAAACGATGATGATGATAATGATGATGATGATGATATACGTTTATATTTATATAAGGGGCATTACTACAGAATAATAATGCCACACACTGGACTTCTCAAAATAAACACATTTTTAGTACCGAATGCGAGGAAACACAACCAACAGAAGAAAACCACCTTTCTTTTAAATAACTCAACTATGTATCGACCGATTTCGCGATTACTAGAATGAATCTAGACTCCGCTCGTCAGCATAGTATTGTTCATGAAAAACATATACAAATAAACAGAATTCTGCACTGCTCCCTGTGTAAAAGAGTCTCCTCTTCACGAGATTTTCATTTTGATACACACGCACATACATACATATACATAATTTAAAGGGGTGAATATAAATTCGGATAAGCCAAAAGCTAATTGAAAAAATTAAAATAGGAGTGAAAACAAAAAACTAGGGTGTGCATTTCGAAAAAAAGAACTTCTTGAAAAGGAAAATAAGGTGTGTTTGTTTACAAATGGATTGCCTAAGCGTGGGTCACAATGCCATCTATATTTCTTTTTAACTGAATACACACACACAGATACACCATGCATATACAGAGATACATCTTTTTAATCTTATATTTATTTCAGTCATTAGAGTGTGACCATGCTGGGACATTGTCTTGGAGAATCTAAGTCGAATGCATCAACCCTAGCACTTACATTTTCTTTACTGCCTCACACTTATTTTGCTGAACCACTAAGTCACAGGGATATAAACACACCAACACCAGTTGTCAAGTGGTCATGGGGGACAAACACACACACACACACACAAATGATTGGTTTCTTTCAGTTTTCATCTACCAAATCCATTCACAAAGCTCTGATCAGCCCAAAGCTTTAGTAGAAGGCACTTGCCCAAGACACCATGTAGTGGGACTGAACCCAGACCTATGTGGTCTCAAAGCAAACTTCTTACCACACAACCATGCCTGCACCTAGGTTTGTAAACATCTAAACCTTATAGCAGAAGAAAAATTCATCTTTTCAAACAGAGTACTGTACCAAGAACTTTCTATTCCTACTACATATATACATACATACATACACACACACATATGTATATATATATATATATATATATATATATATATATATATATATATATATATACACACACACACACACACACATATGTATAATATTATTATTTCTAAATCTCTCAAAGAGAGACATTCAGTAACAGTTCTTTAAAGTGAAGGCTATTTGCCAACATAATGTGGTTGTCCTGGATGGGATGATTGTTACTGTTGTTTAACCCCAAGAAATGTCATTTCCAGCTGGTTATATGACACAATATCTGTGTCCTTATATTTCCCTGTCTGAAAATATAAGGACACAGATACTGTGTCCTATAGTCAACTGGAAACAACATTTCCCATCCAGAACAGCCACATTATGTTGGAAAATAGTCTTTACTTTATATATATATTGCTGATATGATCAATGAAACAGCTTGCTCATGAAATTAATGTGCAAGTGGCTGAGTACTCCACAGACACATACCTTTAATGTAGTTCTCAGTGAGATTCATCGGTGTGACAAAGCTGGCCCTTTGAAATTCTGGTACTACTCATTTTTGCCAGTTTAGTGGAGTGGAGCAACATAAAATAAAGTGTCTTGCTCAAGAACATAACGCATCACTGGGAATTGAACTCATGACCTTATGATTGTGAGTCAAATGCCCTAACCACTAAGCCACTCACCTTCACCTATATATATATATATATATATATATATATATATATATATATATATATATATATATATATATATATATATATATATATATATATATACATATATATATATACATACATATATATATATATATATATATATATATATATATATATATATATATATATATATATATATATAACTCTCTCATCGTGAACAACAAATATGAGTTCAGTAAAATAAAGTGTTGTGTTCTATGGACACAAATGTGTCTTTTGAGGCCTGCTGGTGCCTTGCAAACCTTTTAACAAAAGGAACAAGTTGAGGACTCAGTTTGCTCGAGTGCTTGTGGATCATTTACTATGTATTTTCTTGAGTGGACAGCTAGGCTTGCTTTGCTTCATGCTACAAAACCACATTGACAGGTAAGGTTTCCATTTTGAGGAGCAGCATTTTGCCAACATGTCTTCATATATTGAGGAAATGACAAGGACTTGAGACTTGTGGTAATTTGCTGTACTTGAGAAGATGTGTCAAGCTAAGTAATATCATGGTCATCTATGCATACAGGAATGTCCTTTGCAGGTGTCGGTGCCACATAAGATGCACTCATGCTGATGCTGCATAACTGATGGTGGCACATAAAAAACACCCAGCACACTTTGTAAAGTGGTTGGCATTTGGAAGAGCCAAAGAAACCATACCACAACAGACAATTAGAGTCTGGACAGCTTCTGTCAAAGTGTCCAACCCATGCCAGCATGGAAAATGGACATTAAACAGTGATGATGATGATGATTTTATATATATATATATATATATATATATATATATATATAGTTTTAGGGAAAAGAACCAGGGTTCATGAACTCATCGATGAAAATCCACGGTCACATATAGAAAAATTAATAATTAAAAGTACAATAAATAAGTATAATATAATACAAAGTAAATATCATAAGATAAAGACAATAAAATGACTACACGTGTTTCATAACTAATTTTCAAATAGAAAGAAAATTTAAATCGATTAAAATCAATTAAAAATATCAGAAATCAATTCTATTCAAAAATATAGCTAATCTTCAGGTCAAAATACAACAATAATAATAATAAATGAATGTATATATCAACCAACAATAAATAACAAATGAATGTATATAAAATACTTATTATATAAAGATAGAAAAATATTATCAAAAATATCAAAATAATAAACATTCCATAATCAACCCTACATCCATTATAATATAAGCTAACAGATATATTATTTGCAAAAACCAACTTAACAAATTTTTACGTTTAAAATACAATTTGAACAAAGTTTAAGTTTAAAATAATAAATATAGTATTAGCACATATTTAAACGATGCAATAGTTTAAGCTAGATTATTTAAGACTAAAAACGTTTATTTAAAAGAAGTCAAGTGAAAATATTCCGTAAAGAATAGGAATAGAAATAAAAATATGAATGAAAACATTATTATGAATGAAAGATTAAACTTTATATAACTTATTCTCAATATACAATATCTGTACGTCACTTCAAAAATCCTCTACACACACACACACACACACACACACACACACATATATATGTGTGTGTGTGTGTGTGTAGAGGGTTTTTGAAGTGACATGCAGATATTGTATATTGAGAATAAATTAGGTAGTCAGATTGTTGGATGATTATATAAATGTTTATTTACATTTCCAGTGCTTTCTTACGTTGTTTTTGATTTAGCTGTGTATGGTTATGTCTTTGAAAGAGTGATTTTAAAGTATGGTTTTAAATACAAATAGGTATAGTTTTAAATACAATCTAAAAAAAAGTTGAAGCATGGGAAAGTGTTTCTGAATTATAAATATGATCTGAATTTCTTTTTTTTTTAACATCATAAATATGTGGATAAGGAAAATTCAAAGAATGATGATCATATTTATGATGTATTTATAACTGAGAAACATTTTCCCACACTTAGACTTTTTTCAGATTGCATTTAAAATCATATTTGTGTTTAAAATCATACTTTTAAAATCACTCTTTCAAAAACTTAGCCAGAGAAAAATAAAATGACCACCTCCATACAAACATACCCTCTCCCTTATAATAATGAATACATGAGAATTAAAAAATAAAAGCAAGACCTTGAAATGTAATTATAATTCTTACTGGAGAAAATCAAATACAACTTATGGCCTTCCAATTAAAATCCTTGACCACTTGAATACAAAAAATTCCTTTCCTTCCCCACCCAAAAGGTCACTAAAAGAGAAAAAAAAACAACATATTGGATCAAGCAAGCTTAACCACACTGAGACAAAATCCATGCTTCCCCCTCCCTCACAAACATTTTTCTTCTTTCTTTCCCCTCCCTCTGCAAACCACCAAAACACTCCTACTTTCCTTTCTCTTCTCTATCTTCAATATCTGCCACTATCTCTTCCTCTCTCACTTCTGCACCTTCCTTTCTAATTTGTTCATCTCTTTCCCCACTCTCTCTCTCTCTTTCTTTCTAAAACATCATCACTTTCAATTTTATATAAAAAGGCAAAGCAAACATACTATAAACCAGTTTTTTGATAAATCTGATAACGGAAGCACTAAAATGTAATAAAAATATATACAACCATCCAACAATCTGACTACATTATTATTCTTAATATATATATATATATATATATATATATATATATATATATCATCATCATAAATATACAGGGATTAGCAATTGAGATTGCTTCTCCAACATACTGAAAATTTAGAAATAGCAGTCAAAGAACTACTGATTCCAAACTACAAATTTTTCTCTAAAACCGTAAATCCCTCCACACGGGACTTCTTTTCATACGGGACTATTTGTGACGCACATGGAATAGATTTCTTTGAGGTGAGGTGCCTGAACTCGCTAACCGATGAATTCGTAAGTGCCTTTCTTATCGTTGATTTTTGGTGTCGCATGGCCAAAAATTACCGTGAATTTTTTTAGAGACACTTTCAAATTTATCAGAATATTTGGGCTGAAGATTGGAATAGTGAAATATACATTCACTTAACCATGAAACGATTCGTATCCAATTAACTAAAGGCTTGGTTTGTTTACGCTTTTCCCTCCGGTTTTTTGTTCTATGTGTGCCATAAATATCGCCATCCGCTTTAGAGAAAAATTTGTAGTTTGGAATCAGTAGTTCTTTGACTGCTATTTCTAAATTTTCAGTATGTTGGAGAAGCAACTCAATTGCTAATCCCTGTATATTTATGATGATAAATAGTTTTACCGATAAAGGTTTTTTTCATACTGAACTACTTGGCAAAATTGTTAATTATTAATTCTATTATTAATTGACGATTCTCTGCCCTTATTCTTGTATATATATATATATATATATATATATATATATATTCTCTTTTACTCTTTTACTTGTTTCAGTCATTTGACTGTGGCCATGGTGGAGC
>NC_142949.1:14645881-14660881 GCF_046866305.1 Octopus bimaculoides
TGCATACATCATATATATATATATATATATATATATATATATATATACGCGCGCACACAATATATATCTATCTATATATATCTATATATATATATATATATATATATATGACACGCTTCTTTCAGTCTCCCTCTACCAAATTTACTCACAAGGCTTTGGTTGGCCCAAAACACTTACCCAAGGTTTTATGTAGTGAGACTGAACCTAGAACCATGTGGTTGGGAAACAAAATTCCTAGCACACAGCCACACTTGCACCTATACATATACATATATATATATATATATATATATATATATATATATAACCCCCGCACCAATTGGAAACCTCTTGAACTGCAACCATGGAGCATATACTAAAGAAAGACTAGATTTGAGCACTACATGTATTTAGGTATGTTCACATAGGACACTTCCAACATGCCACAGAAAGTAACTAGAGTGCAGCCTTTTCAAAAAATGTAAAAGATTGATTTAAGTAATGAGACAAAAATTTGCTTTATTGTGTTGATTATACATGTTCCAGTGGAGGCACAATGGCCCAGTGGTTAAGGCAACAGACTCGCGGTCGTGGGATCGTGGTTTCACTTCCCAGACAGAGTGTTGTGAGTGTTTATTGAGCAAAAACACCTAAAGCTCCACAAGACTCTGGCAGGGGGGGGACTCAGCTGTACTCTTTCACCTCAACTTTTTCCTCACTCTTTCTTCCTGTTTCTGTTGTACCTGCCTTGACACACACTGTGTCACGATTAATCTCCCCGAGAACTATGTTAAGGGTACACGTGTCTGTGGAGTGCTCAGCCACTTACACGTTAATTTCACAAGCAAGCTGTTCTGTTGATCGGATCAACTGGAACCCTCATTATCATAACTGACGGAGTGCTACAATTACCTGTTCCTACATGATACCTTGGGAAACAACCATGAATCATTAAAGTATGGAAACTAAAAGATATTAGAGCACAATGTCTGAACTAACGTAAGAGATGAATGATCTAGAAGAGGTAAAAATATGCCTTTCCCTATCTTTACACTTGTGTGCAGACATTGATGTTCATATAAGTTCAGATATGTAACTTTACATATCACATTGGGGGGATTGGTGCATGGCTGCTGCGGTGCGCTTGCACGTCGTCCATCGCTTCCGCCGACCTCAGCGGGTGCTAGCAATGTCAACTCAACTATGGCTATCCCATCCAGTACAAGAGGAACCACAGGATCAGAGCAACGGTTTGCACAATCGCTCGATAGTGGTGCCAGGCTGCCTCTGAGCGATAACGGCTGAATGCCTCTAAGCCAAAACCGTAGCTGGACTCGAGTTGTTTTCCAAAAACATCTCAACCTCAAGGTGCATGCCTTAGCTCGCCATCTGCTGATCACATTCATGGAGCAAGTGGCAGCATCACCAGTGGAATTGTCTATCTGGGACCTCGCGGCTTCATCATCATTGATGTCCGACCCAACTTGTTCAAAGAGATCAAGATGAAAAGGATCGCTTGCATGTGATTCAACTTGCCATTGATAGTGGTGTGCTTAGTAGAGCAACTACCACATTGCGATCTATTAAGTCTCTTCTCGCAGACAACACAATTCTAAAAAAAAGAAGAAAAAATTTAGGGCAGTGAGCTGGCAGAATCATTAGCATGCCGGGCGAAATGCTCAGCGGTATTTCAACTGCCATTACATTCTGAGTGGGTCACACATGCATGTGTGTATGAAAATATATATATGTATATGTAGATATATACACATGCATGTGTATATAAATATATATATATATGTGAATGTGTGTGTGTGTATACATGTATATGTATGGGTATATGTATACATTTCTGTGCATGGGGGAGAATGCATGTGTATATAAAAATATATCTATGGATGTGGGTGGATACGTGATTATGTATATGTAAATATACACATGGACATATGTATGCATACGTGTATATGTATTTGTGAGCGTATGTATGCATGTGGGTACATATACATAGGCATAGGGGTGTGTGATTAACCCTCTAGTGATATAGATGTGGAGTGAGTCAGACTGTTTGCATGTTGCCCTTGTCTTGAGGTAACTGTGATGACAGGCTTATGATGAGACTATCTTCCAACCATAAATTATACAAACTGCCTCTGTTCTTTACCATATGGGCGGGTGGGCTAATATCCCTTGTGTGAGTGTATGTATGTATGTATGTATGTATGTATGTATGTATGTATGTATGTATGTACAAGCGTGTGCATGCAAATGTATGTATACTCATCCTGACCTAAGCTAGCTAGCTAAACAACCCTTCATCCACCAGACATTCTAGCCTGCCTATATTTTTCCCTTTCTTTTTTCTGGTACCATTCCTTTGACTTAAACCCAAATGTAACTCATCCCCATTCTTCCATTCACTTCCTCTACAATTTTTTTTGTTTTTTAATCAACAGTTATTTGCCAATATTTACAAATATTTGTAATTCTTATAGAATTTTAATAGTAATTGAAAATTGTAGCAATGTTTCATTCTCTAACCAGACGAGCATATAACAACATGACAGCCAAAACTCAGGATCTTTAACAAGACACAACTTTATGTATGGATGCACCTGATGAGACCCAGACTGCAAAACGCGTGCAACACATGTTGAACAGAGCCCCACCCATAAGGGACAGTAGCAGGATGGGTCGAAATGACCGTTGTACAAAATAAAGATTAATACTAAGTCCATCATCTGGTTATTTAAGAAATTATTATTATTATTATTATTATTATTATTATTATTATTATTATCTCAACTAACACTGCAGAGTTCCTGAAGTTGATCCAATGGGAATGAATATATCCTGACTGTGGATGACACCAGGAAGCCCAAACAGTGCTCTACTAAACACTTCAGCATGCTAATATCAACATATACCCATCTGTCCAAAATATTATATATATATATATATATATATATATATATATATATATATACACATACAGAGAGAGAGAGAGAGAGAGAGAGTTGAAAGAAACAAAGAAACTCAGGGAGAGTGTAACCCCCTTTAGGCAAGTGTTTCGACCCTTAACTCCTGACACTCTAGTGGGGTTGGGCTACATCCGAGTCATGACTCCCGGATGTCCATCTGATATCCATTTTAGTACGCCTTAGATGGGATTGGTTTCACAACTGGGTACACTGGCGAGCACTTGGATGACCCAGGTGTGAGGGTTCTTTTTTCTCACAGTCCCAGTGGGATCGAGCCCGGATTGCCGGCTCCAGAGGCGCAGGCCTACACGACTACGCCAATCTGGCACTCGCTTGAATTGGGGCATATTAAGCCTTATGAAGTTGAAAATATTATATATGTATATATATATATATATATATTGATATATACAAAGTATACACACACACACACACACACATAGTATATATATTAATACATACACACACATATACATGTATATCACTGAAAGAGACATTTATTGAAATTACTCTTGTACAAAGTGGAGGCACATGGCCTAGTGGTTAGAGCAGCAGTCTTGCACTCAAGAGATTGAGAGTGCGAATCTCAGACCAGGTGATGTGTGTGTTTATGAATGAAACACCTAAGCTGCACGTGGTCTGGCAGAAGGTAATGGCGAACTTCTGCTGACTCTTTTGTCACAACTTTCTCTCACTCTTTCCTCCAGCATTTAGCAGCTCACATGTGATGGACCGGCGTCCCATCCAGGTGTCGAACCTATATGTCAATGAAACTGGGAAACTTGCCGTTATGAGCCAGGCAATGGCTTGAGAAGGAACAAACAACAACACAAGTCCCTATAATGGACTTCCTATAAGTTCATACAATAAGCAGCTTTTGCATCCTGAGCAGCTGAAATATTAAAAAATGTTAAAAATAGTGGAGAAACATTTGATATTATACATTGAAAAAATACATACCACATGCAGAAAATCGAACTGTTTTTTTTAAAGGCTTAATAACATATACAACACACTTTTTTTTTGTTAAACCAAGTGTTGCAGTAATACAAGTGAAATGGCCTGTTGCACATTCCAGCCAGCACACTTCTTCACTATCATCAGCAAAACCACACTTGCAGTACAAGAGTGGAGTGTGGAACTGTTTATCTAATGGTAACACGTTCTACCTTCCAGCACACTTTTAAATTATTTATATATCTATTCTTTTACTGGTTTTGGTCATTGGACTGCAGCCATGCTAGAGCAATGCCTTAATGGGTTTAGTCAAATCAACCCCATGGTTATGCTTTAAGTCTAGTACTCATTTGCCAAACCATGTAGTTATGGGGCTGTAAGCAAGATAGCAACAGTTGTCAAATGTTGGGAGGGACCAACACAAAAATAATGACACCCCCCACACACATACACAACACATATACACACATATATATATGTAAAACCTGTAGGATCAAGCTGTAGGAAGTTAGCAAGTTTTGAGCAATCAACTTACAAAAAAATAGTGCTTCATTGACAAAGAAGGTTGTAAATTTCTCCCATATCGAAGTTCAATAAGCTGAAAAAGGGGTTATTTTATAGATCACTGTTCACAGCTGGGGTTGCTGTGTATAAGAATAAAAATCCATATGAAACATGCAGCCTGGATTTTATTTACTCCATTCCCTAAATTTGAATATATATATATGCAAATTTAGAGAATAGAGTAGATCTTTTTACTCTTTCATTTTCTCTCTTTCTCTCTCTTATTCTTTTACCTCCTCTTCTCCCACTATTCTATCCTATTACTCTGTCACTCTCTCTCCCTCATTCCTCCTCCCTTGCTCATGTGGGTCCCACGTCACCATCAGCCATCTTTCTTTCTTCTCCTAACTTATGTTTCTTTCTTTCTCTCCCTTGTTGCTGGAACAAAGAAGACGTGTTCTTGTCTGTCTCCTGTCGAAGCTTGATTTACGTGTTTGCCACCACAACATCGTTTAGGATTAGCAGCCCTTCTTATTTGTTTTCACTGTCCTGCTTGTGCTACCAATTTTGACCCTCTGCAAAATCCCAAATTTTATTTAATTTGCTTTGCGGGAGCAATTGTTTTATCAAAAGCATATATTATTGTTAAATGCTTGAAATACGGGAGTAGAAAAACAGCCAACAACTGAAGGGTTGTTCTTTCTGTTGTCTGTCCTGTTTTCCATTTGTGCCTTTCGTTGTTCGAAAAAACAGTTCATATTCCATGTACTCATACTTCGTATTTTTTTGTTGTACATATTTCATGACATCCTGTGCCCACATATGCATATGCATATATATATATATATATATATATATATATATATATGGCCTCACCGAGGCGATGACTACTGACCGAGACCTTTGGAAATGTGCTGTGCGTGAGAAGACCCGGCAAGCCAAGTAAGATCGTTGCCAGTGCCCCTGGACTGGTTCTTGTGCGGGTGGCACATGAGATGCACCATTTTGAGCGTGGCCGTTGCCAGTACTGCCTGACTGGCTCCCGTAGGATTTTCGAGCGAGATAGTTGCCAGTGCCCCTGGACTGGCTTGTGCGGGTGGCACATAAAAGACACCATTTCGAGCGTGGCCGTTTTCGTGCGGGTGACACGTAAAAGCACCCACTACACTCTCTGAGTGGTTGGCGTTAGGAAGGGCATCCAGCTGTAGAAACTCTGCCAAATTAGATTGGAGCCTGGTGTTGCCATCCGGTTTCACCAGTCCTCAGTCAAATCGTCCAACCCATGCTAGCATGGAAAGCGAACGTTAAACGATGATGATGATGATGATGTAAAAGGTTGAAGAGGAACACACGAGTAGATATATATAGAAAAAAGACAAAGTAAAAAATGCTAAAATACTTTTATAAAGAACATTACAGAACCGGTTTCGATCCTTGAGATCTTTTCAACAGTAAATATGAATAATAGATTTTTGAAAAATTATTGAAAAATTAAATTTTGGTAAATTTAAAAAGAAAAGTCTTTTTAAAGACATATTTGTATAGTATCTTGAATACTATACAAATATGTCTTTAAAAAGACTTTTCTTTTAAATTTACCAAAATTTAATTTATCAATAATTTTTCAAAAATCTATTATTCATATTTACTGTTGAAAAGATCTCAAGGATCGAAACTGGTTCTGTAATGTTCTTTATAAAAGTATTTTAGCATTTTCTACTTTGTCTTTTTTCCATATATATATATATATATATATATATATATATATATATATATGTATTATTTATGTTATTATTATTACTATTATTATTATTATATATATATATATATACATATAGATATATATATAATTATGTGTATTTCTTCTATCTTAATGAATAAAAATTCTTCTGATAGAATAAATGGGTTAATAGAAACCAATGTAGCAAAGAACACAAAATAACTGTGGTTAGCTCCTGTTTTTAAGGCAGGAACTCCTTGAAATTTTGGGTATTTGAGTATATTTAAGAATTTAAGGATTGGAGAAAACGCATGTTATAATTGCATACTTTATTCCTACATATGTTTCAAAGGATTACAACCTGTGTGATCCATAGGGATCTTTGATATTAAAATTGTAACCTTCTCATCAGGGAAAGCATGGGAATCATCTTAAATGTAAGACATTATGACCGATTATGCTTTCCCTGATGAGAAGGTTACAATTTTAATATCAAAGATCCCTATGGATCACACAGGTTGTAATCCTTTGAAACATATGTAGGAATAAAGTATGCAATTATAACATGCGTTTTCTCCAATCCTTAAATTCTTAAATATATATATATATATATATATATATATATATATAGGCACAGGAGTGGCTGTGTGGTAAGTAGTTTGCTTACCAAACACATGGTTCCAGGTTCAGACCCCCTGCATGGCACCTTGGGCAAGTGTCTATTGCCTTGGGCTGACCAAAGCCTTGTGAGTGGATTTGGTGGACGGAAACTGAAAGAAGTCCATTGTATATATATGTGTGTGTGTGTCTGTGTTTGTCCCCCCACCATCGCTTAACAACCGATGTTGGTGTGTTTGCATCCCTGTAATTTAGTGGTTCAGCAAAAAAAAAAAAGAGACTGATAGAATAAGTACTAGGCTTACAAAGAATAAGTCCTGGGATCGATTTGTTTGAGTGAAGGTGGTGCTCCAGCATGACTGCAATCAAATGACTGAAACAAATAAAACAATACACACAGACACACATAATGGGTTTCCCCATTGTCATTGCCTACCATATTACAACCAGGGGCTGTAGTAGAAACACTTTTGTAAGTGTTGCACAGTGGGACTGAAGTTGAAGCTTCTAAACCACACATCCACAATTGCACCCATAACAATATAACACACACACACACACACATATATTAAAATGAACATTAAAAATGATGGTATTTGTAAGTATGTGCATCTATAAGTATGACTGTGTGTACGTATGTGTGTATGCACATAATTGAGTTACTTACCATCTGTTGTGCCATTTCCCCTGTCTGTGATCTCTTGTTCATCCATCCACCATGTACCTTTCAATCACCCTTACTCTTCTACCCATTATTTATTTTCCCTCCACCTACCTCTCTTCCATTTACTGTATTATTACACTGACCCTGTATTAAATTCTGGCAGAACTCAGTGCTACATAACATCAAATTCTCTGTGCTGCCAGTCATCACTCCCTCTTCCCCCAAGTTACTTGGTATTGACATCCATCTCTCACTCTTACCAAAAACCACCTCCACCCCTGTTTACCCCTAATTACCATTGACCTTCTCCACTCCACTCCTGTTATTATCCATTATTCTCTATCCCATTCTAACAACCTTTACCCAATTCTTCTGTCACCACTCTCTATTCAACTCACCTTCTTCAATACATTACCTTGAGGCTTCAAACACATCACAACTCTCTTACATTACATAATACAAGACAACCTCACTAGTGCAGGTGCCACATTGTGGGAATGCGTATTACTTTAGCCCATAGTGTGCTTCGTTTGTGTCTGTGTGTGCTCACATGCACGTGCGTTTGAAAATGTATTCCATATGTGCAGGTGATTGTGTGTAACTGCAGTCTATAAGCCTCAAAAGGAGAATCCCTGGAATGTTTTAGAAATGTTCATCCCAACATTTCTTGGTTTCTTTGTAGATCAATTCTTTCAAAGATCGTTTACCTATCATAATAGGAATAAATAAAAATCACTTGCTTGGATCAATGAGCTATAAATTCCGGAGTTGTTTCTCAAAGATCTTTTTTTCCCCCCCACTTTTAATGAGGCACATCAACCAAGCACCTAATCCTTGCAAAAGGGCCTGACTTTAGTTTCTTGTTCCATAGATCAATACCTAGCTTATTGCGTTTCATGTTGATGTGTTACTGCTGGAATATCCAACCATATTCTTTAGTTTTAAGAATGTGGGTACATTTGTGTTCCAGTGTGCTTTTGGTATAGCCATTAGAATAATCTTTCCTGCAGATAACATTATAAAAGATATTTATTGCAACACAATAAAGAGGCTTAGTGGAATCATTATATATTCTATTGATTAGATATTTAAAAGCTATCCCCTGTTCCTAGATAGCAAAGGTGTAACCCTCTAGGTGAGATGTGACATATTTATTGCAGGTCCAAGAGAGGTTACTATTCCTCTCAATATTCTTATCTACCCATGCTTAACTTTCTGCTTCTATGATTAGTGTTTCTCTTGCAAATTTCTCTTTAAGTCAGTAATTATGTGTATACGTCATTTGTACATATACAGGTATGTTTGTGTATGGAGGTGGGGGTGGGGTCTTTGGAGAGGTGAAAATGTACATTTGTCCTGATTATAGTTGTAAAACAGTTTCTTGAGCCTGTAATAAACTGAAACCAATTGGTGCAGATTTTAAACTGTAATGAATTTTATTTTTATTTTAGACTGGCTTTTATATCATAATTTATATTGATTTTCTTGTATTATAATTCATTGAGATATTGATTTATCTCAGTTTGTTAAATCTACATACGTTTTTATTTTCTACCTGTTTCAGGCCTTAGGTTGCAGCCATGTTGGGGCGCCACCTTGAGGAATTTTTAGCCAAATGAATCAACCCCAGTATTTATTTTTTTATTAAGCCCGGTACTTGTTTTATCGGGCCCTTTTGGCAAACTGCTAAGTTACAGGGATGTAAACACACCAACACCAGTTGTCAATTAGTGGTGGGGGATAAACATAGATACAGAGATAAACATATAGATCTATATATATATAAATATATATATATATATATATATATTCACTTTGCATTGTATTAAGCTTCAAATGGTGCCACCCTGCTGGCTAGGTGAGCAGCCCTCTCTCCACAATCAAAAGGCGAGTGGAGCAATGTTAGGGCATGTGGCCCAGTGGTTGGACTGTTGCACTCACAGTCGCTAGTTTGTAGACCAGGCAGTGCATTGTGTTCTTGAGAAAAACATTTGAGGCACATATATATATATATATATATATATATATATATATATATATATACAATGGGCTTCTTTCAGTTTCCATCTACAAAATCCACTTACGAGGTTTTGGTAGAAAACACTTGCCCAAGGTGCCATGCAGTGGGAATGAATGTAGAACCATGTAGTTATGAAGCCAGCTTTTTACCAAACAGTCATGCCTGCATATATTTGAAGAAAGATTTAAAATTTAACTATTTAAAAAAATCATTTTGCCCACAGAATGTCATCAACATTTTGGGAAGAGGTTTAAGTACAGTGTGTGTATTCTGTGTGCAAGTGCTTTCATTATTCAACTTTTCAAACACACATGCTGCAAGCTACTGCATAAAGAGGAAGTTGCTTTTAGTGATGGTGTTCACCGTTTCTGGTTTAGTTTCAGATTTAGAATTCTTATGAAGTACAATACCATTGCTAAAGCCACCACCATTACTAAAAGCAACTTCCTCTTAATGCATTAGCCCAGAACATGTGTGTTTGAAAATCTGAATAGCAAAAGTCCTCACACTCAAAATACACACTGTGCAAAAACTTCTGTAAAGGTCAGTGACATTCTGTACCCCAAATGATCTTTTTAAATAGTTAATAATAAATGTTAAATTTTTCCTTAAATATTGATTTCAAATTCTGACACAAGATGAGCAATTTCGGGAGACGGGTTAAGTCAATTACATTAACTCCAGTGCTCAACAGATCTCAGTGGCATTTGATCTCAGAACATGAAGACAGGCAAAATGCTGCTAAGCATTTCACCCAGCAGGCAAACAATTCTGCAAAACTTGCTGCCTTAATTTTTCTTTAAATATTGTGAGCATGGCTGTATCACTGTATCCAGTAGTTTTTACAAAAGTTCTTATATATATATGTGTGTGTGTGTGTGTGTGTGTGTGTGTGTGTGTGTGTGTGTGTGTGTGTGTGTGTGTGTATATATATATATAGGGTGTCCCCAAAAGATGTACTCACTCTTTGACTTCCCAGTACTCATGCATTTTGTGTTCAAATAGATGTTTATTGATATACATACAATCCTAAAAAGTTAAATTAAAATCAGGAAAATAAATTGTTGTAGAAATGATTATTTATTGTCATTTAGAATTATTTAATGTTCTCTCTCATTCCTGCATGTTTGCAAATGTTCAAACTGCCTTCCTTCATTTTCCAAACAAAGCTGATAATGTCCAACAATGGATTCGACAACATTGCCAAGCATTTCATTTGGAATTGCAAGACATCGTATTCTAATTTCATTTTTCAAATCCTCAATTGTCACTGGTTTTGCAGCGTAAGCCTTATCTTTGAGATGTTCCCATAAAAAAAAATCCATTGGCATGAGGTCTGGGGAACGTGCAGGAAATTCAACGCTACCTCTCCTCCCAATCCATTTGTTTGGATTTGTTGCATCGAGGTAAGCCCATACATCACGAAAAACAATACATTAGTAATCGTCTGTCAAAGAGTGAGTACATCTTTTTGGGACACCCTGTATATATATATATATATATATATATATATATATATATATATATATAGCCAGGTCTGTGTGGTTCATAAGTTTGTTTAGCAATCAATCATATTCAGTTTAATCCACAATCTGACAATTTAGACAAGAAAGGAAAGTGTTGTGGCAAGAGTCATTGACACCCCTGGCAGATTGGAGAATGGACTAACCGAACACTTATAAAGAGTAGTAGCTGATAGAAGTGGAGAGAGCATTTTGGTAGTCTCATGAAGTACATCATGTGAACACATTGATTAAATCTCTGCTGCGTAATTGATCTATACCAGCCTGTGGCAGGATATAAAAGAAAGTGACGATGTAGAAGAATAGTTGTGGAGGGGTAACTAATCATCATCATCATCGTTTGACATCAGTTTTTCCATGCTGGCATAGGTTGGCCGGTACAACAGGAGCTGGCAAACCAGAGAGCTGCATCAGGTTCCAACTGTCTGTTTTGGCATGGTTTCTATGGCTGGATTCTCTTTCTAATGCCAACCACATTACACAGTGTGCCAACTGCTTTTTATGGATGCACTTATGCAGGACCAGCACAAGTACATTTTATGTGATACTGACATGAATGCATTTTATGTGGCACCAGCACCTGCAAAAGACATTCCTGTATCTATGGATGGCAAGGATTTTAATTAGCTTGGCACATCTTCTCAAGTACAGCAAATTGCCACAACTCCTGGTCCCTTGTCATTTCTTTCGTGAGTCCTAACATCTGATGACACTTTCTCCCTACTTCATCCCACATCTTCCTGTGTTTATCCCTTACACAGGCTCCCTCCACACTTAGAGATCAACATCTCTTTAAGTAGCTCTTTAGGTAATTAACCACTCTTTAAGTAATTCCTCATTACTGGGAATCCAGCCATTAGACATAGAAGTATTCAATCAGTATTGGAGTTGAGAAAAACACTTCAAGATGGTGCCCCAGCATGGCCACAGGTAACAACAATAATGTGTGTGTGTGCATGTATAAGGTGTATCTGCAAGAAGAACCAAGATCTCTTTTATGAGTTTTGTTGGACAAATTGATCAAAGTTTTAATTTGAGTTTCATGCATATTCCATCAATCTGTTTTTGTTGTACCACTAAGTTATGGGGAAAATGTAAATAAACTAGCACTAGTTGTCAAGTGGTGAATGCCAAATACACACACACCAGGGGACACATGACCTAGTTGTCTAACCAAACACACACACACACACACACATTTATATATATATGAATATATATATATGTATACTAATACATATATATATATATATATATATATATATATATACACACACACACACACACACACACACACACACACACACACACACACACATATATATATAAACATATATATATATATGTGTATATATATATATATATATATATATAATAATATTATTAGGGACAAAATCCAAAATTACAGGTAAAAAACGCAATTAAAATCAATTTATAAAAAATTAAAATTAAATTGAGCCTTATAGATAAAGTATATATAAAATATATATAGTTTTAGGGAAAATAACCAATTTTCAAGAACTCATCGATGAAAATCCACTATCACATATAGAAAAATTAATAATTAAAAGCACAATAAATGAGTATAATATAAAGTAAAGTAAATATCATAAGATAAATATAATAAAAAGATTACACGTGTTTCATAACCAATTTTCAAATAGAAAAGAAATTTAAATCGATTAAAATCAATTGAAATTATCGAAAATAAGTTCTATTCAAAAATATAGCTACTCGTCAGATCGTAAGTAGAACAATAATTAGATATATATCTCAACCAACAATAAGTACCAAATTAATTAATATGAAATACTTATTATATAAAGATAGAAAAATTATTAAAAAAATATCATAATATCAAAATAATAACCATTCAATAATCATCCCTTCATCCATAATAATAACATGTATATTATATACAAAAAACATCTTACCTAAATTATCATTGTTTTAAATTATCATTGTTTTAAATACAAGTTGAACGAAGTTTAAGTTTAAAATAATAATGAAGATAAAATTAGTACATATTTAACCGGTGTAATAGTTAAAGCTATACTATTTAAAGCTAAAGACGTTTATTTAATTATGATTAAAGATCAATTGAATAATAGAAAAATACAAGATTATTTATTTCTACGAACGTAATAATAAAAAATATGAATGAAAAAATTATGAATGGAAAAAATTATGAATGAAAAAATTAGGAAAGAAAAAATTATTAAGAATAAAAGGTTAAACTTTATATATATATACAAAGTTTTGATTTTAAAAAAACTTTAACGATATTATAAACTATAAAGATTAATAATTAATCAAATAATATTAATCAAAAATAATCGAAAATATATCAACACTATTCCAATCTAAGTTCTAATATTATGTTGAAATGAAACTATAACTTCTAAGTAATATAGTGTTAAATAAGTTATCTATTAAAATAATCTATAAAGAACCAAATGAATAGTATAAAAACAAGAATACATATTATTTTCAAATAGTAGAAAATCTTTAGCAAAGTGAAAACAGTACTTATCCAAAAAAGACAAGAAAAAATCAACAACACAAGGACATAGTACATGCAAAGTATTAATGAAACATTCAGAGAAGGAAAGAAAGAGTGGTTGTTTTACATTTTGAGCATAGCTCTTCTTTGGAAACAGGGGACAGAGGAAAGTCCAAAGGAAAAAGAAGAAGGAGGGAAAAAAATCACCAACAGTCCACATATATATATATATATATATATATATATATATATATATATATGTATGTATGTATGTGTATGTGTGTGTGTGCCAGCACTGCTGGACTGGCTCCTGAGTGTGGCCGTTGCCAGTACCGTGTGACTGGCCCTCGTGCCGGTGGCACATAAAAGCACCCACTACACTCTTGGATTGGTTGGTGTTAGGAAGGGCATTCAGCTGTAGAAACTCTGCCAGATCAGATTGGAGCCTGGTGCAGCCATCTGGTTCACCAGACCTCAGTCAAATTGTCCAACCCATGCTAGCATGTAAAGCGGACGTTAAATGATGATGATGATGATGCTGATGATATATATATATATATATATATATATATATATATATAATATATATATAAAATCAAAACAGGATAAAAATCTTTTACAAGAATCTTATCAGGAAGCTAGTGTGTAAAAATTTGTAAGGGAAATTTCTATACCCAAGAATATACTTATTCGTTTATATATATATATATAAAGGGCATTACTACAGAATAATGCCATACACTAAACTTCCCAAATAAACACATTTTAGTACCGAATGCGAAGAATAACAACTTTCGAAAAAAACCAACATTTAAAAAAAAAAAAACTCAACTATGTATCGACCGATTTCACGATTAGCAGAATGAAATCTAGTTTCCGCTCATCAGCATAATATAGTATCAATATATATAAATAAACTGATACTATACTATGCTGACGAGCGGAAACTAGATTTCATTCTGGTAATCGTGAAATCGGTCGATACATAGTTGAGTTTTTTTTTTTTTTAATGTTGGTTTCTTTCGAAAGTTGTTTTTCCTCACATTCAGTACTAAAATGTGTTTATTTGGGAAGTCTAGTGTATGGCATTATTCTGTAGTAATGCCCTTTATATATATATAAACGAATTATATATATATATATATATATATATATATATATATATATATATATACATACATACATACATATATATATAGAGAGAGGATATAGAGACCAGAAATCAGCACCTGATGGAACTGAAAGAATTTCTGCTAAAGCAAAAGTACCCGTCACGACTAATAGAAAATGGTATTCAGCAGGCTTCGAAAATACCCATACAACAACTGAGGACACCGCAAAGAAAAGACAAACAGGAAAAGATCATTCCATTTATAGTGACACAAAATCCATGCCACCAGAACATCTTTAATATCGCCAAAGCGAACTTACCGATCCTTGCACAAAGTAAGGAATTGAGAAATATCATTACAGATCAAAATATAACTCTCAGTAAGAGACAACCTAAAAACTTGAAAAAGCTATTAACAAAGGC
>NC_142949.1:14665881-14700881 GCF_046866305.1 Octopus bimaculoides
GAAATGTTCATATTGGAGGTTATGCCAAGCAGTACAGCATGTTGTTTCCAAATTTCAGGCTGAATGAATTGCGTTATGCTGTTTTTCTCACAGATGGTACCCAACTGACCCTACTATACTGTGTAGTTGACAAAATCAAAAACAAACAATGTACATGCACAAAATAAAAAAATATAAAATGGCAACAATTTACCCATCGCACTCTGTTTATAAACATGTGTGCATGTGTGTGTATGTGCGTGTGTATGTGCGTGTGTGTGTGTTTGTGTGTGAATGTAAATATGCGTGTATATATATACATATATATATATATATATATATATATATATATATAGTTTTAAGGAAAATAACCAAGTTTCAAGAACTCATCGATGAAAATCCACTATCACATATAGAAAAATTAACAATTAAAAGCACAATGATATTTACTTTGTTTTATATTATACTCATTTATTGTGCTTTTAATTGTTAATTTTTCTATATGTGATAGTGGATTTTCATCGATGAGTTCTTGAAACTTGGTTATTTTCCCTAAAACTATATATTTTATATATATTTTATCTATAAAGCTCAATATAATTTTGATTTTTTATAAATTGATTTTAATTGAGTTTTTACCTGTAATTTTGGATTTTGTCCCTAATATTATATATATATATATGTATATATGTGTGTGTGTGTGTGTGTGTGTGTGTGTGTGTGTGTGTGTATACACACACACACACACACAAAATGCTATACAGTGAGATTGAACCTAAAACTACATGGTTCGAAAAAGAGCTTCTGTTACCACCCAGCCATGTTTGCAATGCACAGGAGTTGCTTCAGGTAAGTCAGTATTAAAGGGGCCAAATCCTGTCAAATAAGATGGATTAGTCATAATTATAAAGGATTAAGGATTATCCAGGTAACCAATGATCACAGCTGCTGTCGTCTGCTCTGAGCAGCAGTAAAACATTCATTAGGACAAGAAACAATGAGTTTTCACCTGACTCAATAAATGTTAGAATGTTACAAGACAAAAGAGAGGCCAACTGACCAAAGACACTCACCTTACGACATTAAGTGCTGACATGTGGTGGGCCTCCTTGAGATGAGATTGCCAAAACAAGGTAGATATAAGAATGCATTGTTCTGGAGTGAGAAATCAATAAACCAAGGACTTATGTCCTAAGTTGGATTTGCTATGATAAAAGAAAAAGCCAGGATTATGGTCAAATTAGGCCAAAATCTATCCTTGGTGGTAGGGCCAAAAGGTGACATCAAGACACCAAGGACAGGATCATGATGGAATGCATGGCAGTAGTACAAGACTAAAATGTGTGACAAGAAGTAGTAGTTGTATCCAAAACTCTTTACCCCTTAGCCCTGGTGATGGACATATGCATTCATCTGTTCAATGAATTGAAGGATTCCCATCAGAAATAGACATGATGCCATATTGACCATTGTTAATGCTCCTACAAAGGTAACTCCTAATACAACAAGAGAGAAGTTCTACAGTTCTCTACAAATGGAAATGGATTCTGTCCCAGACACAGACAAGTTTAGATTAATAGGTGATTTTTTTTACTGACCACATGAGACAAGAAGTGGAAAAGTTGTTTGGTGTTACCAGACACTTCTCTGATTTTCTGTGAGGGTGACACAACACAAATGGAGATCTTTACATTTTCAACTTCAACCAAAACCTAATTCCATCCAGTTCCACCTCCCTCATCCTATTCCATTTCCCACAATTTCTGCAAGTTCTTTAACCACGTGAAAAGCAGTGACAAAAGGATGTCATTTACGTGGTCTTTTTCCTCCCAACATATTGCTGTTTACAATAAATACATAGCATCTCTTGAAACCTGTTGCTTGACATTTCAACCTGTTAGGCAGGTCATATGACTAATTATATTATATCCTGTAACTGACAACATCCAAAAATATAAAGAACAAACAAGAAAAGAAACGTTCCACAAATAAATACCTACACACTGTATGCTGGTCTTTTACATACATTTAACACTCCCCATCACCTTCCACCCTATTTTCCAAACTTATTTGCTTTCCTCTAATAAACCACTTCCTCTTCTTCTCTTTCTCTCTCACCCACATTTGATTAAAAGTTCAATTCAATTTGCAACAGGCAATCACTAACAATCTCTACAATCTTTTATTTACTATGTCACCTCTTCCCCATATTTTCGCTTTTTTCTATTTCTTATCCTCCCACCACCACCATCACATAAACCCTTCCACTCAATTTATTTTCTCCTTTTCTTCCTACCATCACTCATGTTGCCTCCTACTATGTACTATTTTATTAATTCTTCATTTCAAGGTTTGGCTTCATTTCAAGACCAGCAAATAGTTTAACTCTTTTACATTTCAATCAGCCCAAATATTCTACCTGTTAAATGTTGAAACTGGCCAGATCTGGCCTCTCACACCTATCCTACAATGTCGTTCTAAATCACATCATGGAGATCTTAAAGCTACAAGACAATACATAATTAATTATGAACCATGTGAATAAATAAGGATTACATTATTTACATTTGACGAATATTTGTCCTCAGCTTGTTTGTTGTTAACACAAGAACCATGTGGTTGGGAGCTAATTTCTCAGCACACAGCCATGCCTGCCCCTTATATACCATTCTAATGTGATGCAGGCAGAGAGTTGACAGAGAATTCCAAATGGTGTATCACATGTCAGGAACAATGCAGCTGCCTCACATACAAGGTCTCCAAGCATAAAAGAGATTACCCACCCCCAACACTCTTTCAACCACAGACCCAGCCAATGTCCTTTTTTGGCTGCAATTAAAATGGCTTCTGCTCTCCTGAAATATCAAAATCATGCACCATACCCAACAAATCGATTCAATTCAAGGCTCTTGTGCCGGTGACACATGAAATCTTTCGCGCGGGATCGTTGCCTGTGCCCCTGAACTGGCTCTTGTGCGGGTGACACTTGAGGTTTTTCGAGCGAGGTCGTTGCCGGTGCCCCTGGACTGGCTCTTGTGCGGGTGACACATGAAATTTCTTCGAGCGAGATCGTTGCCAGTGCCCCTGAACTGGCTCTTGTGCGGGGCTGTCGTAGGATTTTCAAGTGAGATCGTTGCCAGTGCCCCTGGACTGGCTCATGTGCGGGCGACACATGAAATCTTTCGAGCGGGATCGTTGCCAGTGCACCTGGATTGGCTCATGTGCGGGCGACACATGAAATCTTTCGAGCGAGATTGTTGCCGGTGCCCTGGAGCTGGCTCTTGTGCGGGTGACACATGAGGTTTTTCGAGCGAGATCGTTGCCGGTGCCCCTGGACTGGCTCTTGTGTGGGTGACATATGAAATTTCTTTGAGCGAGATCACTGCCGGTGCCCCTGAACTGCCTCTTGTGTGGGGCCGTCGTAGGATTTTCGAGCGAGATCGTTGCCAGTGCCCCTGGACTGGCTCATGTGCAGGCGACACATGAAATCTTTCGAGCAAGATCGTTGCCAGTGCCCCTGAACTGGCTCTTGTGCGGGGCCGTCGTAGGATTTTCGAGCGAGATCGTTGCCGGTGCCCCTGGACTGGCTCTTGTGCGGGTGACACATGAGGTTTTTCGGGCGAGATGAGCGTGGCCGTTGCCAGTACCGCCTGACTGGCCTTCGTGCGGGTGACACGTAAAAGCACTCACTACACTCTCTGAGTGGTTGGCGTTAGGAAGGGCATCCAGCTGTAGAAACTCTGCCAAATCAGATTGGATCCTGGTGTAGCCATCTGGTTTCACCAGTCCTCAGTCAAATCGTCCAACCCATGCTAGCATGGAAAGCGGATGTTAAACGACGACGACGACGACGATCTAAACACCAGTGCTGGAGCCACATAAAAAGCACCCAGTACACTCTGTTATGTGATTGCTGTTAGGAAGAGTATCCAGCCGTAGAATCCAAGCCAAAACAGACAATCAGAGCCTGATGTGGCCCCTAGCTTTGCCTGCCCCTGTCAAAGCATTCAACCCCAGGCAGCATAGAAAATGGATATTAACTGATTATTATTATGATGATGATGATGATGTCTCCTCAGACCCTCTTCAGCCAATTTCTTCCCCCTACATCTACAGTGCTTAACAACTTCCCATCAACAATTTCTCAGCAGACTCCATTATAATCCTTTCTACAATAGACACAAGGCCTGAAATTTGGGGGAGGGGACTAATCAATCACATCAACCCTCAGTGTTTCACTGGTACTTATTTCATCGACCCCAAAATGATGAAAGGCACGGGCAAAATATCACTAAGCATTTCATCCAGCGGGCTAATGATTCTGCCAGCTCACTGCCTTAAAGCAGACCCCATAATAATATCACTATGTTGATGGGACCTGCAGGGATCATAGCCACGGATCCTCTTCTGTGGATACATTTTAAAAAAATATCTCATTTTTAGTTTGTTTTTATGCAAAATTTTCATTGTTTGGCAACATAAAAATATGCGTACAACAGATGATTTCAATGATTCAATACAAGTATGGTAGCCCATTCTACAATATTCAATATAAGTATGGTAGCCCATTCTACAATATTTTCTTGTCACATTCTGTCTACTCCCACATGTGTCACTTCCCATTTTGTCAATAACACAGCCTTTTCTCCTACATGTCACCATGTCCCTTCCTGCTTTTATTGTCCCCTCTGCCACATGTGCCTCCTTGTCACATTCCACTTTCATTATCAAGTAGTTAAGAAGTTTACCATGCAATCATGAGATGCTGGGTTTTAACCTGTTGCATTGCATTTTGAGCGCCTTTTTAAGACAGCCTCATTGTATCACAGACATGTAAAGAGGAATAAAGAGAATATTCTCTGTAGAAGCCTGTCAAATGGCTTGTACCAGTAATACAATGGATCCACCTTCTCACACACAGGTCACCTGACTCAGCATGAGATTTCCATTAAGAGTACACATGTTGCAGGCATGGTCATGGGGTTAAGAAGCAAACTTCCTAACCATGTGGTCCCAGGTTCAGTCTCACTGCACAGTATCCTTGTGCCTGTGTCTTCTACAATAGTCCAAGGTCAATCAATGCTTTGTGAGTGAATTTGGTAGACAGAAACTGTGTAGAAGCCTGTCGTAAATATACATGTGTGTGTGTATGTGTGTTTGTCCCCTCCTGACTGCCTGACAACCAGTGTTGGTTTGTTTATGTTGTAACTTAACAGTTCAACAAAAGAGACTAACAGAATAAGTGTCAGGCTTAAAAATAAGTTCTAGGGTCAATCTCTTTGACTAAACCATTCATGACAGTGCCCTATGATTACAATAAGAATATGTCTACAGAATTCTCAGCCACTTCACATTACAAATCAATGATTAGACGGTTCCATTTATCAAAGAATTAGAGCAATCAACTTTGAAAACAAACAGAGATCAATTTATTTCACTAGGAATGTGTGATTGTCTCGGACAATCTCTCCAGGCAGCAATTCTAACAGACAACCTCCGTATCACATGACAGAGGAGGGCGGGAGTGGAAAAAAACCCATCAATCGAAGAAATTAAATCAACGAAACCTCAAACAATTGTCTGTTTTAATATCCATAATGAGTGGCTATAAGGACGAGGTTGATAAACATTAGACATAAGTGGTGTACAATTAAAGAAAAGTAGAAAATAAACTGGTTCAGGCTCTGAGGTTTACAAGTATACATTCCCTTTATTTACCTTTCAATATAAATGTGTGTATGTGTGTGTGTGTGTGTGTGTGTGTGTGTGTGTGCACGTGTGTATACATATATATGTGTGCGTGTGTGTGTGTATATGTATATGCACAAGCATACACATATATACATATCTATACATACATTTATCAGCACATATAAAAAATATGCACACACATACATATATATACATGTATATATACATATATAAACATATATATGTACGTGTGTGTGAGTATGTATGTATATATATATATATATATATATATATATATATATATATACATACATCTATATATACTATACACACACGCAAACACATGCATACATTCTTACATACACACATACAAGTGTGTGTGTGTGTGTGTATGTGTCTATATACACACATACAATCACAACATAAATAAATTTCAATAAACAGGAAAAAATAAAAACGAGGTTAAAGGTGGGGGAGGGGGCGAGGAGCAAAAACAAAAGACGAAGAAAATTGGATGAATAGATATTAATGATGTTATGAAAATATTTTTAGTATATTAACAGTAATGTCCACTTCCTCCCACCTCTGGCACTATGACCACTACGACAAACACTACTACTACTACTACTACTACTACTACTACTAGCAGTATTAAAAATCTAGAACAAATGATGATGATGATTGATGTATGATTTATTATTTTGTCACACAGAAGAGAGACATTACCCGGAAAAACAAGAAATAATGAGAAAAAATATAGTTTTACACACACACACACACACATATATGCATGTGTTTAAATGCAATTACGTGTGCGTACGTGTATTCGTGCTTGTGTGGTCAAATACTTAAACTTCATCACCATTGTGTTGTTTGGTTTGTTTCAGTCATTAGATGGTGGTGATGCTGGGGCACCACCTTAAAGAATTTTAGTCATTCAAATCAACCCAAGAACTTAACCAAAATCTGATACTTGTTCTCTTATTCTATCAGATCTTTTTGTTGAACCGCTAAGTCACAGATGAGTTCACCAACCAAAACTCAAAGGGCAACACACACATACACGCACGCACACACACACACACACACACAGCTACGAAAGGTCTCTTACATTTACCGCCAACCCATTTACATATTACCAATTTATTCCCAAGGCATTGATTAGTACAGAGCTATTGTAGAAGACATTTTCCTGATGTGCCAAACAGTGGGACAGAACCCACAACCAAGTGGTCGCAAAACAAACTTCTTAACTGCAAAGCACACATGCATACATATACATACATACATATATATATATATATATATATATATTATCACCAGAAATATGTATATATATATAGATATATATATTATAACCAGAATTACATATATATAAATATATATATATATTATAACTAAAAATGGCTCTGATGAAAGTAGAATTAATTTCTTTAGGTCATTCAAATTTTCTCAACTGATCAATGGACTAATTGGATAAACCTATCAGTAATGTGCCTAGAATGACTACTGGAAACAACTGTAAGCCAAGTTTACTCTAATAAAAAGGAAAAATATGTAATGACCATTATTTATACCTTATCTTACACACACACACACACACACACACACACACATATATATGGGTGCTTTGGAGCATACAACACAGTCAACGCACACATGTAAAATCACCTCAGAATGATTGACATTAGGAAGGACATCCAGTTGTAGAAAACCATGCCAAATCAGACTGGAGTCCGGTGTAGTCTTACAGCTTACGAGCCCTGGTCAAACCGTCCAACCCATGCCACCATGGATAATGATGATGACATATAAACATATATATATATATATGTTTGTATATAAAGAAATTATGAGTTAGAGGTTATGCAACCATCTAAAGGATAAATGTATCCATAAGCACTACTGGTGTATTACCTATGTATAGGCCTTACTGAAAGGTTAACAGTAGCTGATAATTTAAAGTGTAAACTGTGGTTTAATATCTTATCTGGATATACATATATATATATATACACTTTATTAATAAAAATGCAAAGACATCGCAAAAAGTGTTACTCAAAGTTTCGCATTCCCGTTTGTCAGACAGTTTTCTCAACCAAAACTGTCAGACGAATGGGAACGTGAAACTCTGAGCAACAATTTTTGTGATGTCTTTGCAGCTTTATTAATAGAGCATATTACTCTACCTCTGGTATTCGAGTACTATTTTTTTTCCACCTTGTTTCACATTTATGTGCTTACTCTGGTATACATATCAATCTATCTATCTATCTATCTATCTATCTATATGTGTGTGTGTGTGTGTGTGTGTGTGTGTGTGTGTGTGTGTGTGTGAGTGTGTGAGTGTGTGTGTCTGTATATACACTTCATTCTGTCAGTGCTGGTGCCATGTAAAAAAAGCATTGATGCTGGTGCTGCATGAAACGTAATGGTGATAGAGCCATGTAAAAAGCACCCAGTACACTCTGTGAAGTGGTTGACATTAAGAAGGGCATCCAGTCATAAAATCCATTCCAGAACAGAGAATGGAACTCACTTGGGCATCTGGCCTTGCCAGCTCCTGTCAAACCATCCAACCCATGCCAGCATTTGAACAGAAAAAGGCAGGCTACAGTAGATTGATAGTTCAAATCTTGTAAGTGACTCACACACCCCTTTCCCATCCAAGGGGCTTTTTACCCAGCTTATAATATATCTTTTATAAGCTGTGTATATCATAATAGCTTATAATATACACAGCTACATTTATATTCAAAATGCCACATAAAACTTTCTGAATTTCCTCTTCCTCAATACTTTTAAATTCCAACCTAAATGTAAACAAACACCACAATAATTATTATCAAGAATATCCTGATTATTACCATTTCCTTATTTGAGAAAATTATGTTTACCATTCTTTTCTTCATTTTATTTCTGCTTATGATCTTATTCTTTTTGTCTTTTCCAATAGCTATAATTTGAGATTTAAGATTCAAGTATTCCAGTTTTGTAAAAAAAACAGAAAAGAAAATCCACAATATATTCAAATTCTACTCTCCAAAGTACTTCTTGCATTTCTATAAATTGTCTATAGAAAACTTTAGAAAATAACCACTTCATCACAATGATACTTTTAATCTAGTTGTGTTCATTCATGTTTTTTTTTTTCTAATTTTTTTATTTTTACTGATTCTTCTAAAAGACAATAGGGGAAAAGAAAAACGCTGGCTCTTTTTTCCAACTATTTCTCTTTACATTTTTGTTTTTGTACCACTTCTATCTAGGTTTGTATTGTGTGTGTGTGATATTTTTAAAGTACTTTTACTGTCAGGTTTTCTGAAGAAAACCTGACTCGGCTGCCTATCTCTTTTATTTAGTCCGAAGATTTTAGTGCACAAAACTAATTTCAAACCCATTTAAAGATCATGGCTGTCATTGTTGTCATCACCGTCGTCGTCATCAGCATCATCGCTGTCTTCAGTTATTTTTGCACTGACTGCTTATAATAAAGAAGCTATCGCAATTGTTTATTCGTCATAAAGAAAATCTAAGTCTATTTCCTAACATAGTTTAATATAAAAAGAATGTTCTTTCACCATTTTTAGGATGCAAGGAAGGAGAGAATGGATGGAAGGTGAGTAGCTACAGAAACAGAAAAAACTCATGAAGATGAAGGAAAATGTTAAGAACTCATTTACACATTGTTAAAGATATGTTATAGATTTACCCAGCTTGACAAGAAGAAGAAGAAGAGAGAAAGAAGAAGAGAGAAAGAACAAGTATTAAATAAAAAGAGAGCAAGTATTAGATGAAAGGAGTGCAGCAGTACTAAATAAAAGGAGAGCAGCAGTATTATAAAAAAAAAAGAGGGTAAATGTTCTTTTCTCATTTTTTACTCCTTTTTCTTTGGATTTCTCTTTATAAAATAAATGTCAAAATAATATTGTTAATAATTCCTTTTTTGTATTTTTTTTCAACTTACTACTTTGTTTCGTTATTTCATTAATTATATTTGTCCTTTTACGCAAACTTAATGATCTAAGTTCTTACTATCAAACTCTTTATCAGATACAGAACTTACGGCTCCAATATTTGTTTTCCATATTTCGAAGACGGGAAGAAAGAGAGAGATTAAGAAAGAGTAACACAGAGAGAGAGAGAGAGAGAGCAAGATCAATAGACAGGGGGAAAGTGTGTGTGTGTGTGTGTGTGTGTGTCGTTTTGACTGATAAAAACCTGAGATGTTTTCATAAGGGGAAATAAATTTAATAGAATCACAATAATATCACAAAAATTTCAAATTGAAAATCAAATTTAGGATATTTTGAAGAGAAAAAAAAATTTGAAAGTCAGATCAATAGAAAAAAAATTTAATTTTTTTAAAAACTATTTAAAAATGTTTATTGAATTTCAATATCAGACATATCTTTACTCGATTTTAGATCATGGACATATATTAGCTTCGTAAATGTGAAATTTGAAGCTGATAAAAAGAATAACAAAATAATTGAATCAAAATTGTTAAACTCATTAAAATTCTTTTTTTTTTGTCTAATAGTATTTTAAAGTTGCTACATTCAGTAGTACAATGTGTAGAGATGGCATAAAGCAGACAATGAGATACTGCAATAGTAGCCTCGTCAACAAACGGTCAGACTCTGTTATAATCATCTTAACATAGTTGTGGCTTAGATGCAGAAGCAGTGACGGTCAACTATTGTAAGGATTGAACTCATGCTTCTCTCACTATTTCTCCACAATAAACTAACAGATTGGTGAATGGTGCCACAGTTCAAAAAACCTTTGAAACATTCTTAGTGGCTGTGTGGTAAGTAGCTTGCTTACCAACCACATGGTTCCGGGTTCGGTCCCACTGCATGACACCTTGGGCAAGTGTCTTCTACTATAGCCTCGGGCCGACCAAAGCCTTGTGAGTGGATTTGGTAGATGGAAACTGGAAGAAGCCCATCGTATATATGTATATATATATATATGTATGTGCATGTGTGTATGTTTGTGTGGCTGTGTTTGTCTCCCCAACATCACTTCACAACCAATGCTGATGCGTTTATGCCCCTGTAACTTAGCGGTTCGGCAAAAGTAACCGATAGAATAAAGTACCAGGCTTACAAAGAATAAGTCTAAAGGTGGTGCTCCAACATGGCCACAGTCAAATGACTGAAACAAGTAAAAGAGTAAAAGAGAGTAATGTGGAAGCACAAATAATATGAGTGTGTGTGTGTGTGCACGCGCGTCTTTTCTTTCCTTTCTTGAGCATCCAATAACACTGTCCTCGCGCTGTTTTTTTGTGTTTTTTCTTGCTTTTTCATGTTTAAATTGACTATATATATATATATATATATATATATATATATATATATATACACATGCACACACATATGCATGAAAGCACATCATCAGAATTTATTGTCCATCTCTCATGCTAGCATGGCTTGGACGATATGACTGGTGCTGGTAAGGCCAGGATCTGCCCCAGGCTTCACTGTCTGAACTGGCATGGTTTCAACTGCTGGATGCCCTTCCTAATGCCAACAACTCCACAGAGTGTACTGCATGGTGCTAAGCACCACCATGAGTGCTTTTTATGTGGCACACACACACATGATGCACAAAACATACATGGGTTTCAGCAGATTAACATAATAATTACATAATAGTTGTAGAAACAACATCAGTGTCCAGCAGAACACTGATAAGGTAATTTGAAAGATTATATAATTTTTCTGCAACTGTTTTACAATTTATTCTTTTATTCTTTTACTTGTTTCAGTCATTTTGACTGCAGCCAAGCTGGAGCACCACCTTTAGTCAAACAAATCGACCTCAGAATTTATTCTTTCTAAGCCTAGTACTTATTCTATCAGTCTCTTTAGCCGAACTGCTAAGTTACAGGGACATAAACACACCAACATCAGTTCTCAAGTGATGGTGGGAGGGCAAACACACACACACACACACACACAAATACATACATACATACATACATACATACATACATACATACATACATACATACATACATACATACATACATACATACATACATACATACATACATACATACATACATACATACATACATACATACATACATACATACATACATACATACATACATACATACATACATACATACATACATATATATATATATATATATATATATATACGACAGGCTTTTTCCAGTTTCGGTCTACCAAAACCATATGGTATTTTGTCTGTCTTTATGTTCTGAGTTCAAATTCCACCAAGGTCGGCTTTGCCTTTCCTCCTTTCAGGGTCAATAAATTAAGTACCAGTTGCATACTGGAGTCAATCTAACTGACTGGCCCCCTCCCACCAAATTTCAGGCTGTGTGCCTGGAGTAGAAAGGATTATTATTTCTATCACTTGGCTTGGATTCTGCACATTAGCTTATCCTGAGGTTGATGCCCTGTGTTGTACTACACTAGATACTGGAGAGAAGTGTGGAATCCATTACTGAGTCCAGTCTTTGGTTCGTGTCATACTTCATGTCATACTTCATGGTGTCTTTATTTGATAATGTGACAAGTGTATGCTTGCACACACATGCATGCAAGCACATACACACACATATACGTACACATATATATACACACAGATATACGTACACATATATATACACACAGATATACGTACACATATATATACACACAGATACATAGATAACAAAAGAACATTCTCCTCCAGATTTACATAAAAGACATACGAAAAGCACCCATTACATTCTCAGAGTGGTTGGCGTTAGGAATAGAAACCAGCTGTAGAAACCTTGCCAAATCATATCGGAGCCTGGTGCAGCCTCCTGGCTTGCCAGTCTTCTGTCAAAACATCCAACCCATGCCAGCATGGAAAGCTGGCATTAAATGATGATGATGATGATAATAGTAATAATGATGATGATGATGTATAAAATCATATCTGATGAGTCTCAGAAATGAACAAGATACAAGCGTTAATAAATATTTTTTCAAAATCCTGATTATTTCCTTAATATATAAAATTTGTATACCACTTCAAACTATTCATATACATATATATACACACACACACACACACACACACACACACACACACTCACACACACACACAACACACATATGTGAATATATATATATATATATATATATATACATATATACATGATGATGATGATGATGATATATATGCATATGTGTGTGTGTATACATGTGTATATACATATATATATATACATACATACATACATACACACACACACACACACACACACATATATATATATATATATCAATGCATACCTAACATTTTTATTTTAAAAAAAGTACAATTCACTTGAGAAATATTAAAAGCATATTTTTTTCCCTACTATCAAAACTTCTAATAGATGCCAATCAGAACTTACTTCCAATTCAGAGGGACATCTGTTTATATGCATTTGTTTATTTGATGCAATTTGGAAAACCAGAAAGAATCTACGTAAAGATAACTAGGAATTACTCGGTATTAACAGACACAAGGAAGAAGTTTCAAAGAAACAAAGAAATCTTAAAAAGACTAATGAGAATATCATTTTTGGAAATGGAAGAATTATCTCCTTGTAATCAAGATTAGAAGTGAAGTTTCTGAAAATAGGAATGACTGTAATGTGGTAGCCTTCTGCATTACAGACTTGATGAAAAATTATAAAGATATTTGTAAATTTTTATTGTTTTTAACCTTTCAAACCCTTCGAATACATTTTAGCAGATAGGCTTTTGACTACTTTTGGAAGACACAAAAGTAAGTGGTCACATGGTTTTGTGTTTAGGGCTTAATAATTGGCAGAAACATCATTATATTCAATCTAAAACATAAAGACATGTGGTTGCCTGCTTCTGTCTTCCAAGAGTATAGTAAGATGAAAACGTACCCACAGAGGTTCAAAGCATTAGAAGGTTGTTACTAATTATTCAGACTTCTGTAGTTTTGTCAGTTAATACTGTTCTTTGAGGCCAAATTCAAAAGGAATCTACAGAATATGATGCATGTCATATAATAAATGAAACTTCTGGTGTATGACATTTGTCTCATCTTTCATCTGTTGTGTGCTATGTTTTACACTGATAGAAATGGACAAATTTATAAAAGACATTTTGAAAATACTGATGTTAGTGAAGAGAGAAGTAACCAAACTATTTCAGATTTAGTCATGAAGAATCTAGGTGACTCTTTTGGTAGCATGTTTTTGAAATTAAAATTAGAATGAAATTTTGATGGGAAGTTTTAATTTAGATCACTTTAACCCTTTTTCAAACATATTTCTTTAGAAATACAATGCCTATATTGCAATTAAATTTGAAAAAAAAAAATGAAGAATTTAGTGAAATAACTTTGTCACTTTTAAGCTTGTGTTTGTAACATAAATTAACATGCAATTTTGATGGGAGGTTTTAATTTAGATAGTTTTAACTCATTTTTTTCCCCTTATTTCTGCAGAAATACACTTCAATTAATTTTGAAAATAATGAAGGATTTAGTAAAATAATTTTGTCGTTAATAAGCAGGTGTTTGGAACATAAATTAACATGAATCTTTGATGGAAGGCCTTTTTTATAATTTAGATCACTTTAAAACAGGAACTCTTTATCATAGAACTGTCCCAGGAGAGTTGGATTAAAAAGGTTTGAACGTAGCAGTTGTTTAAAAGCACAATGATACTGCTGCTATGGCAAGCAAACTTAATGGTAACCAGGCAAAAATGAGAGTGAAAGAGGGGGAGAGAGGAGAGAGGGGAGAGGAGAGACAGAGAGGAGAGAGAGAAACTGCCAGAAGAAGCCATTTTTTTCTGTATCGTGTTACACAAATAAAGCCTAATCTTGTTTTAAGTGAAGTCTTCTCTCCAGTTCTTGAATGCAATACATTTTTTTCTAAAGAATACATCTATATTTTACCATTATCTTGCAGTTCCAGAAAGTGAACTGCTTCACCCTTTCATTGCAAAATTAAATTTTATGGTTATTCCAGTAATGATGTTAAATATCTACCAAAAAATAGAATTGGTATTTTCTATGAGTCACATTGCCTCAATAAATTTGACAAATCACAAAAGAGAAAGATTCAAACATGTTATTCCTCAATAAAAGATAGATTGGTTCACAAAACTTCATTCTGCAGTTAAGGGCAATGACATTTTGAGTGAGAATAGCTGCCTTTCACAGTCAAATGTGTTACTGATATTGTGAGAAAACACTTCTTGGTCGCTATTTTAATATGATGAAACTGTTCATTTTAATTGATTGGAATTGGTAATGAGAACAAAGACATAGAGAATTTATTGCATTCTGGGAGGGTCATTATGCCAATAATAGGCACACACACAGAGGTTCTGTTCCACTTCTTTTATCATAATTAGCCAATTGGTTAACCATTTAACCAATTGATACTTTTTGCTAAATTGCCCTGTCATTCAATCAATCGTCTGGGTTTGTCAAAGTCCTTTCATTGCCATTTGCAAGTTCGTTAATGACATGCTCTCGGATAGACCTGATGTAGAGAGGCTAGGTCACTGATGAGGTTGTGAATGGCAATGACAGACCTAGATGATTAATTGAATGTCTGGGCAATGTAAGAAAACAATTGTTTAAATAATTGGTTGAGCAATTGACAAATAATAATCTCCTCTACTATACGTAGAAGGCCTGAGAGTTTGGGGAGGGGACTATTTGACAATATCAACCCTAGCATTCAGATGGTACTTGTGTCATCAACCTCAAAAGGATGAAAGCAAAGGTGACTTTGATAGAATTTTAATTCAGAATTTTAAAATGCAGCTTAGCATCTTGTCAGGTCTACTAACAATTCTGCTAGCTCATCAATTGACAAATAATAATAAAAGGAGTGAAACAAAACCAGAAAATGCATGTATCATTGGCAAAATGACCCACCCTAAATACAACCCAAGTCTGCTTCTGCTTTAGTATATGAGCAACATCAAGAATCTCACAAATCAAATATAAAAACAGATTATGAAGAATCTTTTTGATGATATTCTGGAAAATCTGAAGAGTTTTGATGATAAAATGATTAAAGAAATGATGCAAAAGAATTTTCAGCACACCTCAAAATATTCAAATATAATTCTTGTATTTTTCTAATTACAGAACAACTTTTTAAGCAAACACAAACAGATGCTTATGGATATCGTTCGTCTCTGTAGAATTGTGGAAAGAACTTTTACCAAAGTTCAAGAAAAGATGGATGTTAAGCTCCCCATGAAGAAATTTGGAGTTTGGTGAATAGAAATTTGACATTCCTTCTAGAAAAGGAATGTATGGTTCACCAGAAGAGCATTATTGAAAACATTTCTCTAAAATATTTCATGATATTGTTTAGATTTAAGTTTATGGTAAATTTGGAAATTATCAAGCTTTTAGACAGCAAAATCATGTTCTCTGAAAGTGCTTTTTCAGAGATGGCATTTCATTCTCTATAAAAGAACATTTTTTTTTATTTTGCTTATCATGGATCTGAATTAACTAGTATTTGCTTTTTTGTTGAATTTTTTGGTTTGTTTCTTCTTCATTTTGTGTTCTTACTTTTTTTCTTACAAATGATTTTCTGCTAAAACTAATATTGAAAAGCTCATAAAATATCTTTAAAAAATGAAACATGTGCAAGTTTTGCACAAGAACATAAACTAATAAATTTGATTTTAACTTTACCTATTTCAACTTTATCTGTTGAATGTACCCTTGTGGCACTTAAAAATGTAAACACTTACTTACGTAATTCCCAGAAGCTAACAAACTTTGCAATGCTCCAAATCAAAGAATGACATACCTGAAAAAAAAAAAAAAATGGAAAAGTGAGAACATTTTTATGCTCTTCTGTTGAAAGAGTTTCATCAAAAGTAATTGAAACAGGTCAGAGTTTCACACCAAGTGAATTATTTTGTAGAGTTTTCTTAAATAAGCTTCCTTTTTTAAAATACTTATTTCATATATATATATATATATATATACAAGAAGAGAAAATGGGATTAAAATATCCAGGTAGATATCAATAAAGTACTCAGTTTTAAATGAATTTGGTTAATTACATTAAACAATCAGACACCAATAAATGCAAGGAGAAAACACATCCAGGGTAATCCTTCATGTATGACAAGAAGATCCAAATATCATTTAGAAGATTATCAAGAAATTCAAAGGATTAGACAACAAATAATTTTGGACTGCCTTGAAAAGTATTAATTTCAATGATATTTTCTATTTCCAAATATGGTAATACAACAGAAACAATTGTTGGCTTTGTGAGGTGAATTCTACAATTATATAAGTCATTTTGATGTAATGCATGGTGATGCAACTGTGAATCCAGATATTAAAATGAATGCAAACAAATCCAGTTTTAATATAGTTTTCTATATTTATAAGGAATGGCTTCAAACAGGATAGATAGTTGCTATGTGTATCTTTGTTCAATTAGATGGTCTTGATTTTTATAATTGCATGCTAGTGTGGCAGAATAAGCTCATCAAACCAGTATGATTTCAAGCTCAAATTCACAGCTTCCACATCAGACCATGCTGATACCTTTACCCTGCAGTGGACTGAACATAGGTAATCTAATCCTTACACACACACACACACACACACACACATATACAATCATAGTTAATTCCAAACAGAAGTTTGCATGAAAATTAGGTAAGAAGTGTAATGCCACAAACTATTGAGAGCCAGGCATCAAATGATAAAAAATTAAAGGCGTGATGGGAAATACATGATTGAAAGGTTTATTGATATGCAGCATTAACTTGCTTGGAAGTTGATCTGTGAAAATGGCAGAGTGTTAACGACATCAACGAACATGTGCAGGGGAAATTACTGTGACGGTAGGAACGTGTAACAGAAATGGCCGGAAAAGGATTGTTAGATGGAAAACATGTTACTGGGAAAAACATGGCAAAGAACTAATAAAGTGTTTTGTTGGGATAAGGTTTTTGCCACAAAAAAGTCAACACAGGTTTAGTTACAAATAGTCAGATTCTGTAATAGAAACCATTCCAAATCATGACAAATTGGAAGAAACAGACACTAAAATGAGGAAAATCAAGAAGTAGATGATAGTTGGTAGGGCTTGTGCTAGTGAGTCGTCATCGTCATCGTCATCACCACCACCACCACCACCACCACCACCAACACCAACAACAACAACAACAACAACAACAACATCATCACCATTACCGTCATGTCAGTCTCAGTGATGGAGAGGGCGTTGTCAGTAATGTCTTACGTCTGCATTGTCTATGCTGGCATGGGTTGGACAAGACATATTTGAAGTAGTACTCTATGGTCAGATGTTTTGCCTGTCACCACCCCTTAACTGTTTAACAAGTAAGGTACTTTATATTTTGCAGGTTTTAACACATTGGAACTGTCAAGATACGAAACAGATTGTTTACAGGAGACATGAATAAACATCACCACTGCTCAAACAATATCAAATTGAAGACTTGCTATCACACACATACACACACACACATATACATACACACACATTCATTTCAGTTTATTCATTTGTTTAACATCCATTTTTGCATGCCAGCACGAGTTAGATGAGAAGGTATCTGAGGCAAGATTTTTACAGCTGGACACTCTTTCTGTCACCAACCTTTACCTACTTTCCAAGACACTTTGTTATTATATCCTGGAAGAATTCAAAAGCATACTCACCATTCATAACACAATGCAGATTATATATATATTCACATGCACCCATCATCATCATTATCATCACTTAACATACATGTTTCAAGCTAACATGGGTTAGACAATTTCACAGGATCTCATGAGAAAGATGTCTGCATGGTGCTCTTCTTATGCATGTTTCCTCAGCTGGATACCCTTCATAATGCCAACCACTTTACAGAATGTACTGTACTAGTTGCATTTTTTTCATGGTACCAGCATTTGTGAAAAGAGTCCTGTAACTTGCATAACTAAAAGTCTTGCCCTTATAAATGAGGAACAATAGAAGAGAAAGGGCTTGGTGATTCTCTGCCGATAAGGGAAGGGTAGAAAGTGAGGTAGGTATGACAGCGAATATATATTGGATAAATAGCTCTCCTGTCTAACTACCTCTGTCCAGCCAGCTGCCATGATTTACCGCTAGCCCCTAAAGCTTTTTTTATTCTCTCTCTCTGTTTATTTCCTCATGATCCTTTCTGTTGAAGAACGTAGGCTCGAAAAGTAAAAGACTTTCTCACTTTCCTGAGCGTTAGAATAATACATCTGTTTGTTGTTTATAACCTGTCTTTGTTTTTTGCTTTTCTGTAAATTCCAAATAAATATATATACAAAATATTCTATAATTATGTACATAATTATAATCAGGGTCAGCTAAGTGCCTCATCACGTACTGAATTAGATATAGGTGTTAATGTCTTTTCAACTACCATAAAAATCTCCGAGACAATAACAAACTTATTTTATGTATATAATTATAGAATATTTTGTATAATTCACCTAAAAAGGTTTTTTAACGTATTGACTACTTGGTAAAATTATTAATTATTAATTGATTGATTGATTAATTAATTAATTTTTACTCTAGCCTGGTGTAGCCATCCGGTTGCACCAGTCCTCAGTCAAATCGTCCAACCCATGCTAGCATGGAAAGCGGACGTTAAACGATGATGATGATGATGATGATGATGATGATGATATATATATATATATATATATACACAACAGGTTTCTTTCAGTTTCCTTCTAACAGATTTCCTCAAAAGGCCTTGTTTGACCCAAAACTACAGCAGACAAGTGGATTTCTTAACTACGCTACAATACCTGCACTCATACAAATCAGCCAAACAGTTAAGCAGCTTGCTTCGCAATCACAAGGTTCCAGGTTCAGTCCCACTGTATGGCACCTTGGGCAAGTATCTTCTGTTATAGCTTCAGACCAACCAAAGCCTTGTGAGTGTATTTGGTAGACAGAAATTGAAAGAAGCCCATTATATGTGTGTGTGTCTTGTGTTTGTCCTTGAGCACTGCTTGACAACCGATGTTAGTGTGTTTATGTTCCCATAACTTAGCAGTTCAGCAAAAAGAGACCGATAAAATGAGTACGAGGCTTAGAGAACAAAGAATAAGTACTGGGACCAATTTGTTCGAATAAACTTTTCAAGGCAGTGCTCCAGCATGGCCACAGTCTAACGACTGAAACAAGTGAAATACAATACATACACACACACACACACACACACACACACACACATATACGTGCACACACAGATACCTATTTATTTGTATATGTAAACACACACAATCACACATATACACATGCTGGGGGATGGTGCTTCCATACAGCTTCTGTCAATTCTGTCAACCAAATCCCACCCACAAGGTATTAGTCAGCCAAAGGCCCTTCGTAAAAAATAAGTCATTCAAAAGTACCCCACAATGGGACAATACCCCAAATTTCTCCTCATCAAAGACATGAATGTAGAGTTAAGAAGCTTATATCATAACCACTCAGCCACAGCTGCAACCAGATTGCTAAATCACATCTCAAAATGAATCAAGTTTATTTTATGATGTATCAGTGAGATGTATGTTTGAGGAAAATGTACAAACATTAATATTTGTCGACATATCTTAAACATGTGAACAACACTTCAATCGCTCTTTAATAAATTGGTAAATATGTCCACAGCTCGATCTTCACAGATATTTCGTACAATTACTGATATTTTATTAACACATTGCATACTCCCCATCCCTGGGCACATCTTACTGTTGTTCGGGCTGTTACTGAGCAAATTTTCTCTTTATTGCCAGGAGTTATATCACTTGTTTCTTGCTTTCATCCCTTCCTATTGAAACAATTCATTCAACATATGTGTGTATACATATGTACATACATATATACATGTATATACATATATACATATGTATATACATGTACATAAATGTATATGTACATAGATGTACATATATGCACATACATATATATATATATATATATATATATATATATAAATACATGTACAAACATATATATATATATATATATATATATATATATATATATATATATATATATATGCAACAACCACAGATGTAAACAAACTTTATTTTGCTTTTAGAAGCATCGATTGTGTATCATATCGTACAGGCAAGAAGGTAATATTTCGAATGCAGTATAGCTGTGAAAACAGCAGAAAGACTGGGTATGTTATCCTTATATGACAGAAAAAGTTGTAAACAAACAGCCATGGGATTCAAACCTACACCCCTCGGATACTAGCTGAATACTCTATCAGTTAAGTTAAACTGCATGCTGACAAGATATACACAGACACGTATATATAGAAGATCAAAAGTTGTGTAGAGGTACTAAGCTGTGCAAAAGTGGTACTTTTCTCTGAAGGACACCCAATATATAGTCTCTCATCAGATACTGGTTCTCATATACCTTGGCAATCAATCATGTTCAGGGAAAGATCTGGGCCTCTGACTCAGGATGGAAACTGTCCCAGATTAAACTTTCTTGAGGAGAACATGTTCCCACTGATTTGGGTAGATCTAGAGGGGCATACCTTAAAAAAAAAACCCTGCCACCAGAACAAGCAGATGAAGACCTTTGATCTCAATGGCTGGAATGGTGGAAGAGAGCAATGCCAGATGGACTGGCAATCAAGGCACAGCTCAAGCAATACCTCGACTGATAGCAGCCCATTGCAATTTCAATGCTTGATCTTGCAAGTCACAGTTCACATGTGCCACAGAGGCACAGTGCTTGGGTCACTTCCTGGCAAGTCAGGATCTTGAGAGAGTTGATTAAATACCATGGTATGGGAAGGTACTAACTTAATGCACAATACACAACACAATAAAGATATCACTCTAATTAGGAAAACGAATATAGGCTTTTGGGTTCAATTCCACTGCTCAACACCTTGAGGAGCAACTGTTTTTTTCATAGCTTCAGGTACACTATTACTTTTTCGTTGAAATTTGGTTCACAGTAAATGTGCTGAAACCCATATATGTGTGTGTGTGTGTGTGTGTGTGTGTGTGTGTGTGTGTGTGTGTGTGTGTGTGTGTGTGTGTGTGTTTGAATAAACAGACCTCCAAACAGTTTCCTTCAATGGAAATTAACTCCTAAGATACTGGTCAAACCCTGTCTCTGTTAAAAGAGACTTATTCAAAGGGTTGCTGGGTAAAATTGAACTTAGTACCACAGCTCTGCAAGGTAAAATTCTTTATAAAATACACAGACACACACACACACACACACACACACACACATTTATAAAATATTTCTTTTACTTTTTTTCACTCATTCATGCAACTAAATGTGTCCCCTCATTAAACTCTGTAGGGATGAAAGCCACAACAGCCCATAGTTCTGCAACATCACTTCAGCAGTGATTAGAAATGGAATCAATGATGGCAACTGTGCTTACCGAGAGTTCTAGGGAGTACTCTTTAAGACACAGCATTGTGTACCACTCTTAAAGAACTGGAGTGGGATATCCTTCACAAACAGAATTTTGCCAACATTCAAATTTGAAACCACAGACTGCGAAATCCATAAAAATCCCAAATGCAAAATTCATTATGCCTTGAGATGTTAAATGGTAATTTAATATAAGTTATATATCTATGAATTTATTGGAATTAAAGTTTCATTATTATTCTCAACATAGATGTGCCGCCAGAAATGTTTAGGTAATTGCAATTTGGTGGTGGTGGTGGCAAAAAGGCTTCCAACATCACATGGAGAAGAAGAATAAAATTAGAGAGTGTGTGAGTGAGATAGAGAGAGAGAGGGGGTGAGAGAGAGAGAGTGGGAGAGAGTAAGGGTGAGAGATGGAGGGATTATGAGTGATGAGAAAAAAAGTAAACTGATAGAAAATAAGAGAAAGGAAAATAAAAAAAGAGAGAGAGGGGGGGGATAAAGAAAAGATTTCAAATTTATCAGAAGTAAAGTATGAAAAATTCTTGTAATAGAATATAAAATAGTAAGAATGGTGTGTACAAGGACAGGAATCAGAATATGACCAATTAAACATTGCATATTCATAAAACATACACACATATATAGATACACATATACATATTTATGATGATATATATATATATAATCATGTAGATATATATATATTATATATATATATATATAAACCTATTTGTCTCTATTTTTCCTGAAGGATCACATGCAGTGAAAAATGGAAGATAGCAATCTAGGTTTTCAACATGTATGTACAGATATCAATGTGTGTGCATGTATGAGTGTGTGTGTGTGTATAACAAAACAAGAGGCTGGAATATTTTGGGGTATTATTTTACCCTACCTACATAATATAATTACACACACACACTCATGCACAAATACATACATACATACATACATACATACAGACAGACAGACAGACATACGTACGTACATACATACATACATACATACACACATACTGCCCTGAAATAAACTTAGAGAATCCCTCTCTTATGGTATACATTCATAAACACCAACTCAAAGAATATTCCCATGAAAAGTTCTGACATATGTAAACAAAACAGGATGGATATTGTTGTCTGGGACAGAGGGGCCCAAAGGTAGGTACCATCATAGGGGTCAGCTGTTCTGCAGATATAAATATCTCTTTGAAAATCAAAGGAAAAGAAAAGAGGATATCTTTGGAGAACTGCTTCGAAACCTCCAGCTTCTCTATCCAGACATTCATATTCATACCAATAATAATTGGAGCACTAGGTTCTGTTAATAAATGCTTAAAGGAGGATCTGGATAAACTGGGATTTTGAAAAAGAGAAATTGACCGGCTGATTCGTACATTACAAATGCAATCTGTGAGTGGAACAGTAAAAATATGCAAGACTTTTCTGAAGTTCCAAATGTGAATCTGTCTGTTTAACTACATCCCAAAGATGGAGCCTTGTATCTTTGTTCGAAACCGGCTCCCTCCTTAATGGAAGATTTATAATAATTGAAAAGTAGAAGAGACATACATACATACATACATACATACATACATACATACATACATACATACACACACACACACACATACATGCATGCATGCATACACACACATGCATTCATACAATTCTTGCTGGTAAGAAAAGAGTTTCTACAATGAACAGAGAAATTCAAAGAATTGTTTTGGTCCAATGGTATAACATCTGTCATGCTTACAGGAGATATGGGTTCAAATCCAATGGGCTACCTTTGCCCTTTCTATCCAAAAGGATTTTTCAACCTAACATTTACATGTTATTATCTATAGCCTTATACTGTGATACTTTGATATGTTTTGGCAAGTATTGGTCCAGGTCATGTCTAACTTAATAGCACCACCTAGCAAAGTCAATTAAATCAGGAATCGGACAACATGGCCCACTCAACTAGAGATTTATTGTTTATGGAGACATATCTGGGTGTAGGAGGTTTATCCAGGATTTTTTAACGGAATTTGTCCAAAGACTTCTTGAACTTTATGGGGTCTTTTTCTGCTTTAATGTAATGTTAAAGAGAGCGGGACCAATTGAGGTGGAATAATTGTGCCATACTGTTGTTATGAGATGTGTGATTTTTGTTGTAGGTGGATAGCATGGGGCCCAAGTCTTGGGTTTATCTTAAAGGCAATGCCAACATCATTTAGGAAATTCTGATGGAATATTTGCTACATCATGTAGATGATGTTGCACTCACAGCAGCATTGGAGAGAATAAAGCCTTATGCGATGTTCCTTGAGAGCCAATGTTCTAAAAACAGATATTATTATTACTGTTTCACTTAGGTGGAGTGATACTAATAACCTGGTATGCACGTGCTGCAGAACAAAATGTTAGTCATGTACAGAACAGAAAAAAAAAAATTAAAAGGACAAAGGAATAAGAAGTTAAGGTGTGAACTTCATTAGCTTACAGCTGTTTCTGCTGTACAAGATGCAATGCAGTCATTGTTGAGTGATTGTGTATCAACCTAGAGCTTCATCAGAGCTTCAAAAAGACTGAGCATTCAACTATGAGCGCATTGCATCTTATAGCAGAAACAGCTGTAGGCTAATGAAGTTGATAATTTCTTATCCCCTTGTCATTCATTTAATTTGTTATATATAAATGAATTTGTATTGCAAGATTCCTGATGTGAAGTCATGTGTCAAAACAGATATTGTTGTATTTTTGGATGATCATTTTTTTCTCTTTTCTTTTGCCAAATAAACACATACTCCATATATTGGTTCTTCACTCATTTATTGTTGGTCTTATTCTAACTCATGTTCATTGTCCAGAAATATTTCATCACACATCTGTGACCTCTTCAGCGACACTTTTCATTTTCATGCATGCTTTTTCTCTGCTTATTTCATTCTCAGTGGAACAAGCAGAGCAAGAGCACACATGAAGATAGAAATTGTCACTGAAGAGGTCACAGATGTGTGATGAAATATTTCTGGACAATGGACATGAGTTACAAAAAGAACAACGATAAACGAGTGAAGAACAAATATATAGAGTATGTGTTTATTTGGCAAGAAAGAAAAATGACCATCCCAAAATATATATATATATGGTGAAGCAAATATTTGCTGATCCCTTAATTATGTATATATATACATATATATTTGCAGTATTTATTATGATAGAGAATATGGAGATAGGTACATCCTCAAAATTTCTTTCCTTTTCTTTTACAATGTCATACACCATGCTTTTATGGTTACAACTACCTACACATGTTTCCACTGCACAGAGTATAGGCAATTACCATAACCTGGAACATCACTGAGAGCTACCACGGTATCCAAACCAGATAATAGATCCCTCTAAACTCACACACACACACACACACACACACATATATATGTATATGCAATGCAGACACACACACAGTCTCAGAATGATACCTTCACTTAAATTATTATTTGGTGTCACAGTGTAATCCTTCAACATTCAGATTAGTCCAATCTAATGTTTATTTATTCACATTGTTTTGAATTTATCCTGCATTATCTCATAGCTTCAAGATTTCAATGATGTGATTGTGTATTTTTAGACTGACATTGCAGGTTAGGTGCAAGACACCAAATTTAGTCTGTATGAACAAAAAACTGGTAGAATATTTGGGCTGGATACGGCCAGTTTAAATGCTAAACAGTTAAGTAAAGTTCACAGTTTTTTAATGTTTTTGAATGGCTGATACGGTCTACTCTGTTGTATTATTTTAGTCTCAATAGTCTCAGGTCAAATCCCCTGCCAACTAAGAACAAATATCTTCCTGTGTGGGAAGATGAATAGAGGCATAATGTCACCATCACTAGTGATCACTCCAAACACCGTAATGTTGATTTGATGTTTGATTTTGATCACTCTCAGTACATGTTTTGGGGACATGGCAAGCCAACGGCTGTTTTGTGTGCTCACCGTCACATCCTGGAAGAAATATTTCTTGTCTGAGAAAAACCAAAGCATGTTTGGTTGGAGTGGTTGCTTGAGTTTGTTCAAAAGCTTCATAGCGTGGGTCTTTCTTCTTGTCCTTGATGGCTTCAGTAAAAAATTGGCCCTTTCTCATCTTCTGTGAGGAATACCAAATGTCTTCATGCATTACCTGCTTGATAAGGAACTCAAACACTCCCATAAACCTGACTGACTTGGAGGGATTGTTGTCAATCATGGCCTAGATCTCACCAACAAATTCAAATCAGAGTAAGTATTTCGAGTTACCGTATCTTTGCAATCACCATTAGACTCATTCATCTCTTTCCAAATCCTCTACCCTCTGCTCAGATTGACACCCAAACACATGGACATGTTTGTATTGGAGCTTCTGGTGCAAATGCCAAGCAGTACAGCAAGCCGTTTCCAAATTTCTGGCAGAGTGAACTGCATCATGGTGTTATTTTTCTCACAGACAGTACCCAACTATACTGTGTAGTCAAAAATGTGTAATCAAAAATGAATAATGCACATGCACAAAATTAAAAATATAAAATGGAGTGTATATATGTGTGTGTGTGTGTGTGTGTGTGTGTGTGTGTATATATACACACACATATATATATATATATATATATATATATATATAAACCCATACCAGCATGGACAACAGACATTAAACGATGATGAATGGATAGATAGATAGATAGATAGATAGATAGATAGATAGATATTCATACACACACATCTGAAATACACTCATACACACATATACACACACGTATAAATGCATACACACACACAGATTCAATATGTTTACTATCATTCCAGTAGATTGTCATGTAAATAAACTTTGTTTAGGTAACAGTACGAAGTAAACAACATTTCACAAAAGTAAACAAGAAATAAAATAAAATAAAATAAAACAATAAGAAATAACAGCAAAAACATAAACAATTTGACTAGTTTCATGATTTGCTTTTTTTTTTCTTATTTATCAGAGACTTTTAATTATATTTTCTCGTTGCTCTTTTTGTCAGTTCCATCCCCTCCCACACTCTCTCGATTCCACCTGGCCATCCACCCTAGACATACTCTTTCACTTCAGTACTGATTGGTTCAAAAAATATTTTTAAAAAAAGAAGAAAGAGAAAAGAAAATTACAGCAGTCATGAATGAATTGCTTAAGGTGATAGACCAGAAAATAACAGACACACAGGTATGTATACATCTATATACTTATGTGTGTATGAAAGCGAGTGTGTGTGTGTGTGTGTGTGTGTGTGTGTATATATATATATATATATATATATACACACACACACACACATTTATGTGTGGATACATATATACACACAGACATATATATACATATCTACACATATTCTTTTATCTACATATATTTATACATACATGTGTGCGTATGTGTGTGTGTATACACATACATACGTATATACATATATATATATATATATATATATATATATATATATATATACATAGCTATATAAATACACAGATATACACAAATATAACCCATATGTACATTTGTACATATATATATATATGTGTGTGTGTATATAAGTGTGTGTGTATATATATTTATACATGTATGTATATATAGGAAAGTGTGTGTAAGAGTATAACCTCACACACACACACATATATGATGTCTGCAGTCAAAAGTTATACCATCAGTCTTTGCACGACACTGGGATGTGTTGGATGGGTAAAGAAAGAAACATTATTTTGTGTGCTTATTTAAAAGTGCTTTAGACTCAAAGCTCAACACCAACACACACACACACACATACTTGGAAGTTTCCAATTCTACAAAATAGCATATAAGCCATGGTTGTAACATAGACATAAACTAGATGCAGGAATCTAAAGCATCTGTCCTAGAGCTGTTTAGCAAACAGCAGACACTGATTACAGCCATGCTGGGGCACCACATTTTATGGAGTTTCAGTTGATGTCATTGGACCCTAGCACTTGTTTCGAGCCTTGTATTTATCTATTTTATCAATCTTTACTGAGCTGCTAAGTTGTCTATTTAACATGAAGATAGTGGTTTATACCTCACACGCACACACACACACACAGGTACAGGCATGGCTTTGCAGTTAAGAAGTTCGTTTCCCAAACACATGTTTCCAGGTGCAATCTTGCTGCGTGACACCTTGAGCTTGTTTCATCTACCTTAGCCCCAAGTGAATTTGGGTGAATCTGACAAACTGAAATTGAAAGAAAACATCCTATGTGTGTGGTCTGTATATATATATATATATATATATATGCATATATGTATGTATGTATGTATGCATGTATGTATATAGTGAGAATTTCCCCCAAAACAGTGGACAAAGACGGGTGTGTAAACAACAAACAGATGTATTAGTTTAACGCTTGGGAAGTGAGAAAGTCTTTTACATTTCGAGTTTACACTCTTCAACAGAAAAGAACACAGAAATAAACAAGGAGAGAAAATAAAAAAGGTTTAGTGGTTAGTGATCTATCATGGCAAATGATGGACAGAGGGGTCACACAGAAGAGCTAAGAAGAAGGGTAGATAATAAAGTAGTGGTGATCCCAAAACAAAGGTGCGCGTGTGTGTGTGTATGTGAGAGCACGTATGTGCATGTGGATGGAAGCTGGTGACCTTGACGTGTAGGTGTGTGGATGATGGTGTGGGTGCTGGGAAGTGATCAGTGCTAGTGTGTGCACTGGTGTGGGTGCTGGGAAGTGGTCAGTGCTAGTGTGTGCGGGGTGGTGTGATGTGGTGTGGTGCGGTGGTGTGTGGTGCAGTAGTATGTTGTTTGGTGGTGTGTGGTGTGGTCTGGTGTGGTGCTGTTGGGATGGGGGGGAGGTGAGAGTGGGGGAAGCAAGGGTGGGTATGGGATGGGGTGAGGGTGGAGGTAGGGGTGAGGGTGGAGGTAGGGGTGAGGGTGGAGGTAGGGGTGAGGGTGGAGGTAGGGGTGAGGGTGGAGGTAGGGGTGAGGGTGGAGGTAGGGGTGAGGGTGGAGGTAGGGGTGAGGGTGGAGGTAGGGGTGAGGGTGGAGGTAGGGGTGAGGGTGGAGGTAGGGGTGAGGGTGGAGGTAGGGGTGGGGAGGTAGGGGTGGGGTATGTGGGAGTGGGGTGTAACAGATGGAGTGGAGGTGGGATGGGATGTATAGGGATGGTGGGGTTGGAATGTGTAGCGGTGGGGTATATATGTATGTATGTAGTTGATAAAGAAAACAAAAGATTGATTTACTACAACAATCATTTGAACACACCCTACATCTATCCCGTAGGATATTGTGCATCTGGTTGCAACTCAATGGCCAAGGAAAGTATTATCCATGGCGACCGAGTTGTTTTGACTCTTATTTCTAGCAATACTGGTGCTGATTAGTGCCCTTTTTCACCTTAGTGATATCAATCAGTGCAGGCAGGCTGTGTTACTTCAGGTGCTTGGTATAGAAAAAAGATTCCCACTAAATCCATCTTTCGTTTCCTTCATCAACTATAAACTCAACAAACACTGCAGATTTCCTGACATAGATCCAGTGAAACTTCCATAGTAACTGTGGATGACATCAGGTAGCCCAAATGGCAGATGTGCTTTGATTGACATATACCCAAAGTCCAAATAGTTACACATACACATGTATATGTGTGTATGTGTGTGTGTGTGTGTGTGTGTGTGTGTGTTAGTGCTGGTGCATGTATGCCTCTCTTCTTCTTGACAGTGTGTGATAGCTGTCAATAAGTGTCACTGTCATACAGAGTCATTTAAGTCCCATCTCTGGAGAAAACAGCTTCAGCCATGTGGAAACATTTGCTTGCATGGACACGACCAGTGATGAGCAACAGGAAGAGTAACTGGCAATGGAAGATCTGTGTGACCCATAAGAGCACGGAAAAGTGGATGTTCTAACTATATGTGTGTGTGTGTGCGCGCGCGCGCGTGTGTGTGTGCGTACGTGTGTGCGTGTGTGGAGTGAGACTGAGAGTCAACAGATGAGATTGAGAGAATCTCAATATAGAAAACACTTTGTAGCACTCAAATGATTTGAACTTACACTCTGATATCTTCACCGTGGACCAAGTCAGCAGGATAAAGAATGGTTATAAAGGGAATCCAAGTGAGCAGATGTAAAGACAATAATCTAAATAAACAGATGAAAACTTGGGTTTTAAGGGGTATTCTTGCACTGGGGTATTCATGCACAGGGGTACTCTTGCACTGGGGTACTCTTGCACTGGGGTATTCATGCACAGGGGTACTCTTGCACTGGGGTACTCTTGCACAGGGGTATTCTTGCACAGGGGTACTCTTCCACAGGGGTACTCTTGCACTGGGGTATTCTTGCACAGGGGTACTCTTGCACTGGGGTACTCTTGCACTGGGGTATTCATGCACAGGGGTACTCTTGCACTGGGGTACTCTTGCACAGGGGTACTCTTGCACAGGGGTACTCTTGCACAGTAGTCTTGCACTGGGGTATTCTTGCACAGGGGTTCTCTTTTGCACAGGGGTACTCTTGCACTGGGGTACTCTTGCACTGGGGGTATTCTTGAACTAGGGTACTCTTGCACTGGGGTATTCTTGCACTGGGGTACTCTTGCACTGGGGGTATTCTTGCACAGGGGTACTCTTGCACAGGGGTTCTCTTGCATAGGGATGTTCTTGCACTGGCGTACTCTTGCAGTGGGGTACTGTTGTGCAGGGGTACTCTTACGCAGAGGCAGTCTTGAAACTGAGGGAATAATTCTTTACTGTCTTTATAAAATGGGAGAAGTTTTCATTACATGAACAAAATGTTATTTATTTATTCATTTACTCAAAGTAGACAAACCAATCCCCAGAGCACAACATTTGTCACTATGTACAATCATTCAATTAATGAAAAGATTAATATTTCTGTCAACTTAGGTATCGGATCACAGGATGCTGTGCCAAAGGAACAAGGCATCAGTGGATTGCAGTCAGTTGGGTAACATGTTGTAAGGAAGCGATAGACAACCTGTCTCAATATTGGTAAAATTATTATCAGGATGTATATGCAGATGCGGTTATAAATATTTATGTATACATGCGTGCATCTATATATGTTTATACAGATATATGTATGAACCCATCTATGTACATGTGTGTGTGCGCGCGTGTGTGTGTGTGTGTGTGTGTGTGTGTATATATATATATATATATATATATATATATATATATATATATATATATACACACGCACATATGTGCACACAGACATAGACACATGTACACAAACACACAAACACACATACATGTGCACATGCACAGACACACACGCATATATAGAGTCAGTGTCAAATTGACCACGTCTGTCAGAGTGGATCTCTCCATTCTGATCTCAAATCTCACCTACATCAATTTAACTTTACATCCTTTGAAGGGTAGATATATAAAATATCAGTATCTAAGATATCAGATTGGCACAATTGCTGAAACATCAGACAAGGTACCGTGTGGTTGTTGTTTTAGATCTGCATAAATTTTTGTTCAAATCTCACTCCTGATCTCCAAACAAAAATAGAAGAAAAAACACAGGGATTTTTGAAACTCTGAAAAAAAAAAAAAAAAAAGAAAAAAGACAACAATACAACCAAAAATGGGAAATCTTTAAGCAAGAAACCAGTTATTTCTGCTGAATTACATTTAATGCCAGCCCACCAAGAAAGAATGCAAAGAGACTCGAATTCTAAACACTCAACCTATGAACAAAACCATGAGGGGAGTCAGAAAGTAATGCAATTTTTATTTGTATTACTTTTTGACTTAACTCCATGAGTGTGTGTGTGTGTGTGTGGTGTGTGTGTATGTGTTTGTATATATAATCAAAATAAGCAACAGGATATCAAGTAGTGATGCAGTACAACTGTTTCAAGTGATTCCATTTAATTGAAATCATTGCATCAATTTGAATGCAGTGCCATCATCAGCTGCACAAATAAATAAATAGAATTTTAATCAGTTGGACACATTCGTATAATTTTTCTCAAATATTTTAACAGAGCAAGAAGATCGAAGAAATTCATGTTGTCGCTATTGTAGCTAAAAATAGACTACACTTCCAAGAATCGCATGAAGCCCATTGGGGCTATAGCTTGTAAAGGACTGTGATTCATTTGTAATTAATTTATCTCTTTATCAACTACTAAATCTAAGCCTAGAGAAGTATATATACATAACTTCATCTACATCTTGAGTCATCAGTTTAATTAATTAATACCCTGTCTGAGTAAATACATATGTGATTCTGTATAATACATTCACATACAATCATCTTCATAATACACAATACACAGGATCCAAAGTGGAAAGTCTAGCAACACAACTCAACATACAACAGCCAAAACGTAATGCAAATAAAAATTGCATTATTTCCTGAATCACCTTTGCACTTGTGTGTGTGTGTGTGTGTGTGTGTGTGTGTGTGTGTGTGTGTGTGTGTGTGTGTGTGTGTGTGTGTGTGTGTTAAAATTAATACAGGGTAGGAAAAATAATAGGAATTTTTTGTACTAGTGGCCTAATATGCATACAAAGTCAATAAACATATTTTTCATATAAAGATTAGTGTACATTTAAACACAAAGAGGCAAGTCTTTAAACAGGTTGCGTAACATACTAGAAAGAACAGTGGTTTGACTGTTCTTTCTAGTATGTTAGGCAACCTGTTTAAAAGCTTGCCTCTTTGTGTTTAAATGTACACTAATCTTTATATGAAATATATATAAATCACCCACTACACTCTCGGAGTGGTTGGCATTAGGAAGGGCATCCAGCTATAGAAACTCTGCCAAATCAGATTGGAGCCTGGTGCAGCCATCTGGTTTCACCAGTCCTCAGTCAAATCGTCCAACCCATGCTAGCATGGAAAGGGGACATTAAACGATGATATATATATATATATATCAATATAATCTTCATACCATTATCATTTTATGTCACTGTTTCTAAGCTTTCCTATATGTTAAACTGATCTTTTTCAATGCAGTTATTCTATATGTTGAGGTCCTTTGCCCTTAGCTGCTACATCAAACTATTCATATTTCCTACATTAAATTAACTTTATCTATGTCTTGGGTCATCAGTTTAATTAAATAATAACTTGTCAGAGTAAATACACATGTGATTCTGTATAATACATCCACACACAAAGACACACATACATCTTCACTTAACATGCTTCTTTCCCATCCGTCTCTCTCTGTTTTCTACTTTTTCTCTGTACTTTACTTTTGAATTAACTGGCATTAACCAAAAAATGATTCCTTGACGAGGTTCAACTAAAGTTCAGCTTAACTTCTGCAGTACGAAGGATTGTTTTTTTTAGATAAACCATGATTTTTTTTCAATATTATCAGTTAAGTCAAGAATTGTTTTTTAAGGTTGTTCCTGTCTTCTGTCCACCCCCACCCAACCTTTTCTTATATATCTCTTCAGCTCTTTTTCTTTCTTTCAAAATATACATTTTACTTGGTTTCTGTAAATTTCTACAAAACACAAAAAGAAAATATTCTTCTGACATGCAATTGCCCCCCCCTCAACCCACCTCTCTCTCTCTCTCTCTCTCTCTCTCTCTCTCTCTATATATATATATATATATATATATATATATATATATATATATATATATATATATATATATATATATGTATATATATATGTATATATATATATATATATTCATATATATATATATATATATATATATATATAGTACCATCTTGCTTTTCAGTTTTTATACTTCTGATGTCAACTAAACAATGATCTCTTGCCTACATACACTGATATATATCAAATATATATATATATACTAGCAGAAATACCCGGTTTTGCCCGGGTTAAAGAGAATAATGAAATCTAAAAACGCCATCTAGACTACGCAACCCTCAACTGTTAGTAGCTACGATACCATATTTCTACATTAATAACTCTCCAATCCATGCCACCATGGAACATAGACATTAAGTGGAATGCCAGTCTCTCATCTAGGAGGGCCTTGAAATCAATGTTACCAACTGGGGACTATGTGTGTCGCAGTGATGATAAAAAGACCCAAAGGAGGTCTGCAACGAAATAATTTTACTCAACACTTTGCAAGTGAATCAGTGGAGGCAAAGATGCGTCTCATTTACTTGACAATTTATGCACCACATTGCAGAAATCACAATGTAAGTATATCTGAAAGGGTAGTCTTACACTGTTGTACCGTTGAATTACAAATAATGCTCATCTGTTATGTTCGGGTTAAAATTTCATCAACATCAAAAATATATAAATTTTCATGGGAGTTATGGCCTTTATACATAGAATATAATTTCCAAATTTCATAAAGATCCATTCAGTACTTTTGACGTAGTTTTGGATAAGAAAACAAATGACTAATGTGTGTGTTTGTGTGCATGTGTATGTGTGTGATGGGTGTATATATGTGTACATATTACATGTACATCTATATATATATACATCTACACATATGTATACATATACATGTATGCATATAGATCTATATCTATATATATATCTATACATATATGTGTACATATACATCTATATGTATACATATACATCTCTTTCTCTCTTTTTCTCTCTTTCTCTCTCTTTCTCTCTCTCTGAAAGTATCTGTAATTACAGTATCGAAATGTGATTGTTTCAGTTAGTGGAATAACGTGTACATATACATCTATATGTATACATATACATCTTTCTCTCTCTCTCTCTCTCTCTTTTTCTTTCTCTCTCTCTCTCTCTCTCTCTCTCTCTCTCTCTCTCTCTCTCTCTCTCTCTCTCACTCTCTCTATCTCTCTCTCACTCTCTCTCTCTCTCTCTTTCTCTCTCTCTGA
>NC_142949.1:14705881-14758381 GCF_046866305.1 Octopus bimaculoides
TGTACGAGGAAAAATCAAGGGCTAATGCAAAAGAGATAACAATTAAGATATCCTTAAAAGTTACCTCTCATGGCATGTTTAATTATTTATTTATTTCAAAATCCCATACAATCTCATGTAACTTCATGTATTCTCATCCAAAATGGAGACAAGTACCAACATTCCCATGTAGTACGTTTGAATAATTCAAAAGAATCTCTTAGCATGAACACCTACCATCTTCTAGTGACGATGATGGGACATATATACATACAGTATATATTTTTATGAGCTACTAATAGTTTAATGCAATGAAAAACAACTCAGACAGCATTTTATAACACATCTGGTGCTTTCATGCAGTCCTCAGGCTCTACCCACGTGGCATGACAAGACAAGCTAAAGCAGGATGATAGGATCCTATACTGTGTTTATTAGATAATATTTCTCACCAGATGGAGAAGATATAATAAATGTTTATGAAAAATTTTGAAGGTCTACAGGTCAAATATGATCTCAAATAACCAACTACACATCAAGGCTAACATGAAACCAATAAGAGAAACTACTAAAGCAAAGAGATGTAAATGGCTGGGTCGAGTTGGTCGCTATAAACCATACTCAATTATAAGGATCGCTTTGCAATGTGTTCCACAAAGTAAAAGAAGACGTAGCTGACCAAAGGAAATGTGGTGGAGAACAATAACAAAAGATCTTAAAAGCAGCAGGTTAACAATGGAACAAGCTGTCAAGGACGAATTCAGTGTTAGAAGGTGGAACAACCTTGCTGTTGCCTCAAGTGTCATAAGGCACAATGAAAACCGAATGAATGAATGAAGACAGACAGACAGACAGACAGACAGACAGACAGACAGATAGATAGATAGATAGATAGACACACACACACAGGGAATATACTCGTTATGAAGCTGGAAAGGTGGCAATTGAAATGCAGGTAAAATAGTGTGTGCTGGGTTCAGTGGTTAAATTTATTTGTAGCAAAACTCCCTTTGGACAACTCATGTGTTTCCTACATCCAGTGATACCAATGACTGGACTCAGAACATTGATATATCTCAAACTACCCACTATATTCTACCCACTAAATAAATACATATGTATGCTGTACCTGTCAATATGATATTGATATCTAAGGGATTTTCTTATGGTTTGTGGGAATCTCACAAGTCAATCCTGAGGACTTAGTTCTCTTAGCATCCACTGGAAAGCAGAGGAGAGGTATTTATTTTGTTGAAAGCCTTCTTCAGGTCAAACATTGTCAGGTATAGTGTTTTGGTCTAGTATTCGTTGACTTGGCATTGTCTTCCTAAAAAGCAAACACCAGTTTCACCTCATCCCAGTAAAAACCTCAACTGCTAACCCAATAACCCCAATCTGATAATGGCCTCATCTTTATACAAACACCATCATTTTTACGTCTGTTTTTCCATGCTGACATGGGTTAGATGGGTCTTTTTTGAACACAAAATCTCACCTTTCATTGGGTCTTTTTGTCATCTCTTGTCTAAAGTTCATTATCCTAACATCACCTTTTAGCAGTACTGTCGACATCTTCCTTCATCTTTCTACAGTTTCCTTCCACCCTGGTATTTCTTTACCTCTCCATTATTTCCCAAACCTCTTAACCAATTCTCTTCCTCTGTTACATTATGGGTTATTAAACATCAAAGTGTTTGCAAATTTTTCTTTTAATTTACTACAAGCTTATGCAAAATAAAATAAAATATGATTTATGAAATTAAAAATTAAAGAATTACAAACACTACGTAATGTTATGTATCAGTGATGTGTGCTAAAGTTTCTTAGAGAACGTTTAGATATTACAAGAACATTTAGATATTACAAGAACTAATTTAAGACATAAAAGGGAAGGGAGTTTTTTCTCTTCTCTTTTATGTAACTAAATTGTGTTCATCGAATATTCCTGCAGTTTAATATCTACAGCTTAAGTATAAAATAGTTTCTTCCTATCAAAGAAAACATATCTTAATTTAGTTAGGACGTTCCATGGAATCAACAAGCCTCAGTTTCTAATCTAGAACTGGTACAACTTCTAAAACCTTCATCCCACAACTTAAATTCTTTTACATTTAACAAAAAAATTATTTGAGAATATTGCAATGTCTGGTGTGAAGTTACAATCGATGAGGATGAGAATGTTTCCTCTTAGAGACTCAATCAGAAATCACTATTTTCTCAATAAAATTGTCATTGATATAATATGTCATCTTTTTCATCTGCTGCTACGTTCTGAGTCCAAATTCCACTAAGGTTGACTCTGCCTGTCATCCTTTTGGGGTCAGTTAAATAAGCACCAGTCGAACACTGGTGAGTCGATGTAATTGGCTTAATCCCTTCTCCCAAATTTGAGGCCTTGTGCTTCCAGTAGAAAGAATTATAACATATCATCTTCTTTGATATTTGCTTATATTCACTCTTCTTCAACACAACACTTTGGCAAAGTTGTCAGAACATCAGATAAAAATGTCTTGTGGTGTTCGTTCCAACTTTCTACCATCTGAGTTCAAATCCCATCATAATCAGCTTTGCCTTTCATCCATTCAGTGCCAATAAAAAACTTACCAAATCAGGGTGCTTCCTTAACCAAACTGTAAGAATATCAGACGGGGTGTATAGTAGTATTTGTCCTAGCAGTTTGCATTCTGAGTTCAAATCCTGTCATGACCTCCTTGTGGGGTCTAATGCCTCCACACAGTACCTTTGGTGTTCTTAGCAGTGTCCACTCTGTTGCAGGCATTCAAGCCATATTTCTGACCTGAGGATACATCCCTCCCTCCTACTCGTCTCAGAGCTCCTGTAAAGCAGTGGTTTGCAACTGGGGATCTTATGACCTCTGGGGTCCATATAAGATTCTACAGGGTCCACACAAGCAAAAAAGGAGTATTTCAAGGGTCCATGAAAATTTTTGCTTTCAATGGATTTATTGCTAGATTTCTTTCTCTAATGTTTTACAGAATTCAACATGTCTTCAGCCACTAAAACATCGTCACTCAGTGAATGCTACTGCAAACCTATACAAGTGAACAACAACAACAATGTCGTCGTCATTTAACATCCACTCTCTATTCAGGCATGAGTTAGACAGTTTAACTGCAGCTGATAAGCCAGAGAGCTGCACCAGGTTTCAGTCTGTTTTAGCATGGTTTCTATGGCTGGGTGCCTTTCTTAATGCCAACCACTCCAGGAGTGTAATGGGTACTTTTACATGCCATTTAAATGACACTAGTAACAACTGCAGCTACGATTCACAGGTGTCATTTACATGGCACCAGCAACCACCACAACTACAACGTATGGGTGCCTTTTACATGGTAACGACCGTGGCTATGATTCACAGGTGCCAGACAATATAGGGATTTCGAAAGAAGTATCTACAAAACTAGTTTTTTAACATCAAATGGCTTTGGGGGTCACCAAAACCAAATAGTAACCAAATAGGCCCATATTTAAGAAAAAAACTGGTTGAGAAACACTGCTGTAAAGGGTGAGGGGAACTGCTCAACTAAATGGTACAAAATAAACTGGATCTTTCAAATGGACTTAACAAAACTTCAGTTTGTCATCTTGAGCTAATCTAATTTACACGATAATTACTCCATGAATTAATTTTATTACATTTAAAGAACAATTTGATTTTATTGTAATGTCTGGTAAAATATTAAACGATTTCACTTAGACTCAATCAGAAATCAGTGTTTTTGCTTTTTGTCTAGGTTTTGGGTTGTTTTCTTTTTCTTTTTTTTTTTCTTTTTTTGTAATAAACCCATCTACTCATACTTCATTATCTTCCTTTAATCCGGATCTTTCTTTTGTCATTTTAACCTTTCACCATTATCTTCATGTTCACATTATTGTCTTTTACATATTTTCTTTCATTCTGATTATATTCCTGTTTTCCATGTGTGACATACCATTTAACTTGTCCAACCCATTGTTTCTATACCTGTGTTACTCACCAATAATTCCTTGCTACACAATTCTCATTTTGCATAACAGAGTCCAACCCATGCTAGCATGGAAAGCGGACGTTAAACAATGATGATGATGATTACAAATATTCTGCTTTGACATTAGCTTCTTAGCTATCCAAGAACTTCTGTAAAATATGGCAAAACTGATCTCAGAAGTATCTGACTTGGTGGAATCTAACCTCACCTTTAAAATACCAACTGTTTCACTTTGCGTAATTTTGCATTAATTCTTCAAATATTTGAATGAAAATTAGAAATGGTTTCAATCTTCCATATACTTTTATTTGGCTGATCTTTTTAATTAATTTACTCCTCTTTGAAAGTGGTAAAATTAGTGGGGCATCATATAAGAATTCTATGTGGTATATTGTTGTGTCTTCTTTCTGTTCTGAGATCAAATCACACCAAGGTCACATTCACCTGTCATTCTTTCAGGGCCAATAAAATAAACAACAGAAAAGTACTACTGCTGATTAAATAAACAACATATCTCACCAAAATTTGTAGCCTAAATTTCTCAAGTTAGGAAGTGTGATTCTTTGAATCATCTTTGCTTATTTTTGTTGTCACTTTTTTGATTTTTCTTTTTAATATTTTCTGTCAGTCTTGTTGACTTTCTGCTTGATTTGGCATTGGTCTAACACACCAGAAATCACTTTTCTAACCCACACCTTTTCTCTCCTTGTTTTTATGTTATTTTTTAATATTTTTATTGAGTCAACTTAGTAACTGAGACAAGAAGATGAACCAGACAAGCAGGGTTGCATTATCTTCTATAATAAATGTGTGTGTGTGTGTGTGTGTGCGTGTGTATGTGTGTGTGTGCGTACGCATGTGCACACATTTCTTTTCTGTCCTGCTTATTGTTTACATGATGTTTTTTTAGCGTGTAGTTCCATGGCAGAACTAACAAAATGGGTCATGAGTTCAACCCTCTTTAGGAACAAAACTCCATGACAACATTTCCAGCAGTAAAAAGTAATACACCTAGGAAGTTCCTTAACTTGATAGATTATTGTTTTCCACTAGGATATAAATATAGAAAGATATTAAATAAGAACAGAGCTAAGGTTACTTGTCCAACTAGAAAAAATTTCCAGAAAAATTATCAGAAACTATAATGCAGCAAACCGAACGAAACAGAAAGACAAACAGCTGTTCAACACAAATCATGCAACTACAGAATCTGTGATAACTGCCCACAAGATGGTAGCTGTTTGGCAAAATTGATAAAATAGCAGCTCTAAAGTAGAAACAAACAACAGATATGTGTCTAAAGTATATACCGGCACAATGGAACTAACATTCAAAACTGGTTTCATAGGCAGAAATATTCATTTGTGAAAGCTTATAAAAAATTCTCTATGGTTTTGTCAGTTTCAAATGAAAAGTATAGTGTGACCTTTGAGTAAAAAATTGAGAATTTTGTTTCAAGAAATTTGTGGTTTTAACAAAAGAGGAATGTTGTGAAAAAATTGTATGCATGAAGCTAAGTATCTTTTGTATAAGTACAAGCCTTCTTGATTTCCAAGTTGATTCAGAAAAAAAGCTTTTGAAGATTTTCTCAACGGAATTGATTATAAAAAATCACTTAAACAATAGAACAGTTTCATAAATGAAGGATACTTGTTTGTTGTTTAAAAGCTAAATGCAACAATAATTAGAAATTAAATACTTGAATAATTCCCATGAGAGCCAGAAACGAGAGGGAAAACATGAGCTTGGCCCAGTTACTTCTCTTTGTATCACTTTCACACCTTGCAAAAGTAAATGAACATCTAAATTATGTTCGCCAATGTATGATACACATAAACTCTACAATGTATATGTGTAATGCTTGAAATGTATACTACAGATGTGCATTACAATATGTATAGTTTAATAATAGTAATACATTTTAAACAACTGATTTATATTAACAATAGAAAATATATGTATGTTATGTCAATGTATTTATTAAATATCAGTTTTATCTTTTATTATTTTTTTTAATGTTTCCATTTTTGCTGGTAAGGGTGTACTAGTATATAGATAAACTGAAGCAAACAGTAAAGCAAATCTGAACAAGATTAAGAGGAAAAGAAAGAGAAAATTAAAAAAAAATCTGATACAGGCTTACACACACATATCCATATACACAGACATATATACATATACATATACTGTCATACACAATGAAAAAGATCTTGAAATTTTTATGGATAGAATCTCATTGGTATGTAACATGTCAGAACACACAATAAATCTTCATAAAAATGTTGTTTATCAGCCTTGTCCAGTAAAGTTTTATGCAAATCCTAAATTAATACTATTTGGTAGAACTTTGAAAAATATATCTTCCTTCAAATATCTTGGCAGAATATTAAACAGGGGTACATATCTTGATGGTGAAATTGCAAACAGAATTCAGAAATCATGGATATCTTTTGCAAAATTACAATCTTTGGTTTGACCTCGATGATATATCAAAAAATTCTATTAAATATCTATTTTCAGAACATGTATTTCATTTATTTTGTTATCTGGCAGTGAAACATGGAGCTGAAATATTCAAGGATGCATTAATCAGCTGGAGTGTTCTGCAGTAAAAGCATCTTTGACAAATGTTGCATATATCTTGGAGTGACTGTGAGAGTGAATGTTTAAGTCATGGAGACAGGGAATGTTGTAAATATAGAATTTCTCTTGCAATAAAGCGGACTGAGACGCATGCGCCAACTGATTTGTGTGGGAGATGGAAGAATTCCAAAGCACTTGTTTTACAGAAAACGGCTTTCTGCAAAAAGATCCTCCACACAAACCAAAGCTAAGGAATACAATAACAGCCTTAAATCCAATATAAAAAAAGAGTGATATTTCTATGGAAAGATAAGATGTGCAATTAATAGGGTTAGGGTTAGGGTTAGCAAGGTGCATGGCTCAGCGGTTTGGTTATTGAGCTCTTAATCTTAAGGTCATGAGTTCAATTCCCAGCAGTGTGTTGTGTGCCTGAGTGAGACACATTTCTTTTCATTGTTCCAGTCTACTCAGCTAGAAAAAAACGAGGTGTACCTGTAATTACAGAAGGGCCAGCCTTGTCATATCCCGTATAATGTAAGCCACTTGCACGTTAATTGCACAAACAGGCTGTTCTGATGATTGGATTGACTGGAACCTTCATCACCATAACCGGCGGAGTGTCAGTTAGTTAAGCATGTCATGTATACTGAAATGATATTTGCATTTTAAAGAGATTTGCATCAAACACATATTTTGATGAGATTTGCAGAAGTATGCAAATTTGAAATGAAATGATGAGGATTAAATCTTTTAGCATTCAGATTCCTCTGTCAAATTTAATTCTTATTTTTACCATTGTTTCAAATTAATCATGCACTATCTTGTTTTGAATTAATCATGAGTGTCAGGAGTGGCTGAGTGGTAAGAAGCTTGCTTACCAACCACATGGTTCCGGGTTCAGTCCCACTGCATGGCACCTTGGGCAAGTGTCTTCTACTATAGCCTCAGGCCAACCAAAGCCTTGTGAATGGATTTGGTAGACGGAAACTGAAAGAAGCCCGGCATATATACATATTTGTATGTATGTATGTATGTATATACATGTGTGTATACATGTAAGCATGTCTGTCTTTGTCCCCCCACTATTGCTTGACAACTGATGTTGGTATGTTTACATCCCTATAACTTGGTGGTTCAGCAAAACAGACCAATAGAATAAGTACCAGGCTTACAAAGAATAAGTCCTGGAGTTAATTTCTTTGATTAAAAGCAGTGCTCCAGCATGGCCACAGTCAAATGAGTGCAGCTAATTAAAAGAATAAAAGAAAAGAAAAGGATATCTTGTAGCTTTGAGATTCCAACAATGAAAAATGAGTTTTCTTCTTAGAATGGACATTTGCAGGTGTGAAATCTGGGCTCTCACACCTGATTGGTTTTTTAAAAAAAAAAAACAGGTAAAATATTTGGGCCGGATATGCCTGGTTTAAATCTTAAAAGATTAATTGTTCCACTAACCAAATAGGCCAAGTCCAAAATTAACATGTAAGTGGCCAAGTACTCCACAGACTTGGGAATCTCTGGCAGAATCAGAGTAATACATTGTATGACAAGGCTGTACATTTTGAATTACAGACATAATCCACCTGATGAGCTTCAGTACAATTTCCACAAACCCAATTTCACTCACAATGCATGGGTCAGCCCAAGGATATACAAAATAACATTTGCTAAAGATTTCATGCAGTAGGATTGAAACAAGAACCTCCAGGTAGACCTTTTTACCATCACATATACATATCTAACTGAAAGCACATGGCTTAGTGGTTAAGGGATTCAACTCATGGTCATATGGTCATGAGTTCAATTCCCAGCAATGTGTTGTGTCCTTGAGCAAGACACTTCGTTTCACATTGCTCCAATCCATGCAGCTGGGAAAAATGAGTAGTACCTGTGATTTCAAAGGGTCAGCCTGAATCTCCCTGAGAAGTACATTAAGAGTACACATGTCTGTGGAATATTCAGCCATTTGCTTGTGAATTTCATGAGCAGGCTGTTCAGTTGATCAGATCAACTGGTACTCTCGTTGTCATAACTGATGGAGTGTCAGGTACACACACACACACACATATATATATATATATATATATATATATATATATATATATATATATATATATATTTAGACAGAGATAGACATTATTTACATTATTAACATTTGATGGATATTTGTCCTCATCTTGTTTGTTGTTAACACGTTTCGGTTGATATACCCTCCAGCCTTCATCAAGTGTCTTGGGGAAACTTCAAACCTGGGTTCTCATTCCTAAAGTATTTGTCAATGTTGTTGTTGTTGTTATTATTATTATTATTATTATTAGTATTATTATTCAGGTCACTGTGTGGAATCGAATTCGGAATCTTGGGGTTAGTAGCCCACACTCTTAACCACTACGCCATATGCCCATCAAATGTAAATAATGTAAATAATGTATATAATTCCTCATCTCCTAAATATAGAACAGAGATAGACATTGTATGATAAGAAGTTTTCTTCATAACTGAATGGTTCCAGCTTCAATCCCACTATATGGCACCTTCTTCAAATATCTTCTGCTATGGCCCTGGGTCAGTTAAAGCCTGGTGAATGGATTTAGTAGACAGAAACTGAAAAGAAGCCCATCATATATAAATTATTTATGTATGAATGCACATTGGAACAATGGGAGAATTATTCATGGATGTGTGTGTGTGCGTGTGTCTCCAACCACTGCTTGACAAATGTTGTTGGTTTGTTTATATCCCTGTAACTTAGTGATTTGGCTAAAACAGACCAATAGAATAGGTACTAGATTAAAAAAACACATGTCCTGGGGTCACTTTGTTTCAATAGACCCTTCAGGGTGGTTCTCCAGTATGGCCACAGTCTAATGACTGAAAGAAGTAAAAGATGAAACACAAATAAATATATAAAAACACATTATACACACACACATGTTTATACATATATACACACATATATATACATCCACACACATACACACACACACACACACATACATACATACATACATACACAAGCCTTGCCCAATGCATTGCACAACAGAATTGAACCTGAAACCATAAGGTTGGGAAACAAACTCCTTAACCACACAGTCATGCCTGCACCTAACTATATACATATGATGGTGGTGGGGCTGAAAAGTTCATAGGCTGACTATGAAGGAGTGGTGCTAGAGCTGTGAAATCTTGCATGCATTAATTTCAACTCTTCTTATTAATAACTGCATTGTTTCTTTCCAGTTAAACTGACATCTCACCGTTCAAAAGAGACTTCAAAAGGAACTACTATCGATTTGTCTTACAAACTGACAAAATTTGTACCCACAGGAAAAAGGGTTTAGCCCCCAACAACATTCATGCTGACATGGTTGCTACGTTTGGGGATGACCACTCCAGCTTTATCAACAGGGCAAAAGTGGACAGCTGAATTTAGGAGAGGAAAGGAGAGTCTTGAAGATGACTCACTGTCTGGACGTCCTGCAACTGCCACCGCAGAGGAAAACATTAATGGTGTTCACCACATGGTAATAGATAACACATGATTGACTACAAATCAAATAGCCAATACCATTAGCATATCCTATGAGAGAGTTGAGAATATTTGGCACAATGAACTTGGCATGACAAAAGGTTTCTGCTTGGTGGGTGCCACATCATCCGACACCTGATCAAAAGCTGATCACATCATGGGAGAATCTGATATTGTTTCAGGCAGATCCAGCTGGTTTTCTTGCATGTTTCCTTACCCTCATTGAGTATTAGATTCAGCCAGAGACAAAGAGACAATCCATGCAGAGGAAACACCCCTCCAAAGAAGGCAAAGTTGTTTTATCTGCAGGGAAGATGGTGGCCTCAGTTCTTTTGGATGCAAAATGCATTGTGTTTATTGACTATCTTCAAAAAGGCCACATCATCAATGGAGTGAACTATGCCAACTTGCTGAGGCAGTTACAAAAGGCTATCAAGGCCAAAAGCCCAGAAAATCTGACAAAGGGGGTCTTGTTTCATCAAGACAATGCTTGAGCATGCAAGTTATTGATTTCAATGGCTGCTGTGTGTGTTTGTGGCTTTGAACTGGTAGATCATCCTTCCCATTGTCCTTAATTGACCTCATCTGAATATCATCTGTTCACCAACATGAGAAACACTTGGCTGGGAACCAGTATCACAGTGATGATGACGTCATATCTACTTAGAAAATGACTATTTTAAAATTTCACAACGAGAGATATTCAGCAACAGTACTTTGGAGTAAAGATTATTTGCCAACATAACATGGCAGTCCTGGTTTAGGACGAATGCTGCTGTAATTTAGCCCCAGGAGGCATCGTCTCCAGCTGGCTATATGACACGATCTGTGTCCTTATATTTTCGAACAAGGGAATCTGAGTGGGGGTGCTAGATTCCCTTGTTCGAAAACATTCGTCCTAAACCAGGACTGCCATGTTATGCTGGCAAACAATCTTTACTACGTCATATCTACTGTTGATGACTTTTTTTGACCAACAGAATGAAAGCTCCTTCCCCAATGGGATCCAAACACTGCAACACCAATAGAAGAAGTGTGTGAATTACAAGGGGGTACTATGTTGAAAAATAAACCTCGCTTGATCAGATTCCTTGAGAGTATCTTGGTCGGCCTATGATCTTTTCAGCCAACTCTCATATATAAATAAATATATACATATATATAAACACACACACACACACACACACACATAGATGCATGCACACACACACAAATACCCATTTATACAGTGACCCACAAAATTTTACAAGACACAGCCAAAAATCCAAGTTTACATATAGTAGTGAGTTAACGCAGGTTAATGGAATTTCCACCATTTATGTGTTGTAAACTTTCGCGTCTGGAATTTCAACTTTCTTCCATATAAAACTTTTTCTGTTCATCATTATGTCATTCTGATTCCTGTATTGAATTTATTCCAAAAATCTTCATAAATGGTGGAAACTTCATTAACCTGCGTTAACTCACGAAATGTAAACTTGGATCTTTTAACTGTGTGTTGTAAACTTTTGCAAGTTATTGTGTATGTGTGTGTGTACATACATATATATATATATATATATATATATATAAATTAAAAGGGTAAAGGATTATCAATTTATTAATTAATAAATCAATTAACAATTAATAATTTTTACCAAGCCCATCGGTATGAAAGCACCATTATTGGTGGAGAAATTATTCAAAAGTTCATATATTTATAAATATAATTAAGGGATCAGCAAAATATTTGCTTCACCATATACCGAAGTTCAGAAATAGCAGCTAAAAAAGCTGAGAATCTCACAGATAGAATCTCATATATATATATATATATACCTTACACTCTATACACATCTAACACCCTATACATATATATATACACACACACACACATATATAAACAGGTACACACACCCACACATCTACTTAAAATATCCAGTTTGTGGAGACCAAAGTCTCATTTTTCATCCTCTTTCATCTCCGTTATATTCTTTTTTTCTATCTCTGAGAGGATTTCATCATTCTAATGGAGACTGCAACCCATCCACTCACCTTCTTTCTTCTTCTGTGTGTGTGTTTGTGTGCTTATATATGTATATATTCACACACACATACACACACACACACACACACACACACACACATACACACACACACACACACATGTATACACATATAATATGTATGTATCCAGTAAAGTTTCAAAGATAGAGTTATTGTTATCTTGTTACAGATTTAATTTTTATTTTCTTCAAATCTCCTGCATTTTTCCCCTCAATAGACCGTAGCATTTCAAACTTATTAGTTCTCATCAATAAATCCTGAAAAGATTTACATTTCATTTTAAGATTTACAATATTAAAGACTTAAAATGGTATTTGTTTTGTTTTTTTGTTTTCATTTTCGTTTTTTTTTTCTTTCGTTTTCATTTTTGTGTATTAACTTTGAATGAAAGTAAAGATTACAGTGTGTGTGTGTGTGTGTGTGTGTGTGTGTGTGTGTGTGTGTGTGTGTGTGTGTGTGTTTATGTAGTCTTATATTCTTTAATCAAAAGAATTTTAGCAGTTCTAATCATCGGACAGTGGCCAGACTGGGACACTGCCTTCATATAAATATACCCCAGCAATTATTTCAGCTTGGTATTCATTTTACTGATCACTACTTGCCAACATGCTAAGCCATAGGATATGAAGAGACTGCCATAAGCCCACACACAGACCTATGTTCAACAGCTTTCTGCATGGTCCCCATTTGGCAAGTTCATTTGTGAGTTTCTTTTGACCTGGTGACTTGTACCATACTTTCACTAATTGTTTTAAGGCCTGTGTAGTCATGAGCAGACACAAACACCTGTTCAGGCATCTCTCTTTGGATTGGATCCAAAGAAGAGAATGCAACAGGTGGGGAGAGAGAGGTAGGGACAGAGAGGAGTAATGAGGGAGCGAAAGGGACAGGGAGGGAGGGAGGGAGGGAGGGAGGGAGGGAAAGAGATGGGACAGAGAGGACCAGAGATAAGGTGAGGGCAAGGGAGGGGGAGAGATGGGGAGAGGGAAGGAGAGGAGGGAGGAAGAGAGAGGGAGGGATGAAAAGAGTGAGTAGGTAGGAAGTTTGGGAGAGAGGGAGGGGGAAGAGAGAGGAGGGAAGGAGGGAGGGAGGGAGGGAAAGAAAGAGGAGAGAGGAAAGGACACTGGGAGATAGGAGGGAGGAGAGGGGAGAAAGACAGGGAGGGAGGGAGAGGGAGAGGGAGAGAGAGGGAGAGGTGAGGGAAAGAGGGAGAGGGAGAGGGAGGGTGAGGGTGAGGGAGAGAGAGGAGTGGGAGAGAGAGGGAGAGAGAGGGAGAGGGAGAGAGAGGGAGAGGGAGAGAGAGGGAGAGAGAGGGAGGGTGAGGGTGATGGACAGAGAGGGAGAGAGAGGGAGTGGAAGAGAGAGGGAGAGAGAGGGAGGGAAGAGCTACATCCATTGTTGGTTGTTGCTCACAACTGAAAAGACATGGTCAATGTGAAATGAAGCACCTTGCTCAAGGCCACAGCATGTTGCCTGACCCAGGCAACATGCTGAGCTGAACACCTGAACCACTTGGCCATGTGTGTATCAGATATTAATAAAACTGTGATTGGACACAAAAAGAACAGACAGGCAGACGGACAGAAAGACCAGGAGAGGCCGTTTCCAATAGCGATATGTTTTGTCATGTGACCAAGATGAAAAGTTTCAGTGATGCAAAAGGTAACCCAGAGATGAGACAAAACAAAATGCAATTTTGTTTGCCATCATTCTGTGTGTGCCTTTATGGGATGTCATGGTTGGAGTTACGTTTTTTGATGTTTTACATTAAATAATAATGAAAAAAGCATAGAAAGCTTTCCAGAGGATATATATATATATATATATATATATATACACACACAAATATACATACATACATAGAGGGTGAGAGAAAGAGATAGGAAAAGGCAGGTAGGTTAATATAGTTAGATATATAGATACATAGACAAACTAATGCTATATATATATATTTATATATCACACACATATACACACATATATGCACAGAAAGAGATATGCATATATAAATATATATATATATATATATCACGCACCCATACACACACATGTAAGCACACCTACCCCCCAACACACCACACACACACAACACATGCATGCACTTACACGCTCAGACTCGCCCATACACTTATACAAACGCACATACACACGCACACTTGCGCATACACACACACACACACCCAAGCATACACACCCTTGCACACATAACCCATATATACCCCCATTCACACATACCTCACATACCTCCCATACACCTAACACACCCACCTCTCACACACCTTACATATATACCGCCCACACACAAAATAACACACATACCTGGTACACATCCTTACGCTCTCACACACATATGCACGCACACACACATAAACACACACATACACATACACACATGCACACACACCTCTCACATACACAAACACACACATACACGTACACACATGCACACACATGCACACACACCTCTCACATACACAATACTCACTCACATACACAACACACACGCACGCACAAAAACATACACAATATACACAGACACGCACGCACAAAAAATATACACACACACACACACGCACACGGACACACACATACAGACACATATAAACACACACATGCACCCGTACCTAACACTCACAACCCCACACACATCACAATCCCACACACACACGCACATCCACACACATACACACACACACGCACACGTACCCAACACCTACAACCCCACACAAACACACACATACTCAAAAACTGCTTGCTGACCCACCACTCACCATTGTCCATAAGCACCCACTAACTATTCTTGCTACTAATTCCTTCCACTACCTCACATACACACACACACAAACACACATACACACTAACAGATAAACCACACACATACATACGCACACACACGTTCTGTTATCACACACACACTCGCAGACTCTCGCGCACGCACAGATATTCACCTCCGTTTTTCACTCTCCTGTCTTAGAAAGAACTTTTCCCCCACCACCTCCTCTTCCGGTCCTTTCACAATGTAACCTCGTGGGCATCGGTGCCATTTTCCTCTTCCTCCATTTTTCCATTCTCCGAACTTTCTGTCTTTCCGACGAAGGGTTCCGCCCGAAACGTCATACTCTCTCACCTTCCTTTCCCGAGCGTCCAATAACACTATCCGTATCACGTCCTCACTTTGTTGTTTTTTTGTTATTGTTTTTTGTGTTTTTTTGAACCTATATATATATATATATATATATATATATATATATACACGTATATGCACAGAAACAAATATGCATATTTATGTGTGTATGTATGTATATATACACACACACGTATATATGCACAGAAACAGATATGCATGCATACACACATACTCATATTTACACTTATATGCATAGGTATGCCTATGTGGCTCCTTCAGTTTCCATTTCACAAGGATTTGGTCAGCCTGAAGCTATAGTAGAAGATACCTGCCTAAGGTACCACACGATAGGACTGAACCTGGAACCATGTGTTTAGGAAGCCAGCTCCTTACCACACAGCTATGCCTGGTTATTTAATATTATATCACTTTATATAAGAATTTCTGTGAATTTCTGAGATTTGGACATTGATGTTGATGGCTTTAATTCTCTTTTCTCACCGAATTTTGACATTAACCACAAATATATATGAATGACCTTAGTTAATTGTGACCATTTACCAAAATTTTAATGAAGTTCTATGCAGAATATTCAGTAGCTGGGCCATGCTTGACCATGCCCTTTGGAACAACGATTTAATAAGAAATTCAATACCCAAGGAATAAATGACCGCAATGGAAGGAAATACCATTCTTTTATAGCTATTTGCCTACCTAAATCCCTATCTATGTATCTATCTTTCTACACATCTATATATGTACCTAACAATATATCTATCTATCTATCTACTTCAATGACATATATGCTAAGCATGTTACATAGATAAATATACATACATACATACATATATATATATATATATATATATATATATATATATATATATATATATATATATATTAATTATGGGGTTGTATATGTTGCTGTTGGCCAACATGTTTATATGTCATCAGCTTGCATCAACACATAAATGAATTTAACTGGGGAATGTTAAATTAACAACTTCTTCAGATCTTATGACTGCAAAGGGGTCTTAATAATGAATAACATCAGTAGATCGTTAATATGGTGATATTAATAACTTTATATGCAACTTAATCAATACTTTATCATTTATATCCATGTCATACAAGAAGGAAGTTTATGAAGATAGGTTGTCCCAGAAAAGAAACCCATAAGTACCTGGTATGAAATATAACAGCATTCTGAAGGGGGTCGGAGTGCCCAAATATTAAGCCAGTGGAGTTGTTGTCAATAAGTTTTTCATTAGGAAGGGTTACAGCGATGTTTTAATGTGAACGAGTTTCATAAATCATGCGTCTTCACTTACTGCTCAGTAGTAACACAAATAGATATAAATGTCTATCCGTGTTCTGCCGAAATATAGAAGTAGAGACAATACCGTGATTGATTATGACTGGTATGGCAAATGTAAAGAGCACACACACACACACACACACAATAATTACAAGACGTTTGAACATTCTTCAATAAACAATCTAATCTAAAAATAAGCATCAACTCCAACCAGATTTTAGAAAGAAAGACAACACATAACAATAGAATAACATGTGTATTACTATATTTATTACATCTATATTCCTCTGCTATTAACCCTTTAGCATTCAAATTAATGTAATGCTTACTTATTCACTTTGGTTTGAATTAATCTGGCATTATCTCATAGCTTTGAGATCTCAATGATGGGATTGGTTACATTGTAACATTGTAGAGTGTTAGATGCCAAATCTGACCGGTTTGGACATAAAAACAGAATATTTGGGCCAGATGTGGCTTGAATATATACCACTTCTATTACATATAAACCACTCCAAACACATACCTTTCCATTTCCATTCCTATCTGTCTGTCTATATATCTATCTATATATCTATATATCTATCTGTCTGTCTGTCTGTCTGTCTGTCTGTCTATCTTTCTATCCATCTATCTAGCAAGTCAGCCAGCCATCCTTACATCTATCTACCTATCTACTTACCTGTCTACTTACCTATCTACTTACCTGTCTACTTACCTATCTATCTACTTACCTGTCTGCTTTTCCATTCGTAAAACCTGTCCCAGTAAAATAAACCTCCTTAGGCCTTCTTTTACTTCACTGTCTTTTATTTCCTTTTATTGTCTCCCCTAACCTCCCCTACCAACAGCATTTAACCACAGGCATTATCCTGTTATCCTACTACTATACATACCACCATTATTACACATATACTGGAGTAGTGACAAACTATCCAATCATCTTTAACGATGACTGATGACTTGTGCAGTGGTTTTGCTTAAAGTGAAGAAGAGTTGAGCCCTGTCAACTGCATTCTTTCACCCATGACCATCTTCAGTCCAGTGGCAAGACCAGGTCAAGACAACTGAAGATGGAGACAGATGCAATGGATGACCCAAATGTTTTATTTCCTCATTACATCCTCTTCACTCCTCAATGTGTGTTACTGCAGCTACCTTCCCCTCTGTTGAGCTATAAAGGTTTCTTCCATACAATGTGCCGGATTCAGTCTTCACATATTGGAAAACAGCAATATGCTAATTAACCCATAGATGGGACCCTGACAGGTATCACTACACTGGGTCAGAGTAGACCAAAGAACAACAGCAGCTAAGATGGGGGTTCCCCACTATACAAAATGCTGAAACTCCCAAATCAGGGCCCCACTCCAAGATGCAGTCTAAAGTCAGAATTGGTAAAGGTAAAGTTACTTTCTTGAGTCATACTGACTTATAAGGGCCGGTTTTCCAGTTTCCAGGGTGTATAAATTATCCACCTGGGTGGGACACTAGTCCATCGCAGGGTCACTCATTTTTGCCAGCTGAGTGGACTGGAGCAACATGAAATGAAGGATTTTTCTCAAGAACACAATGCAGTGTCCAGTTCTAAGAATTGGAACCACTAAGCCATGTGCCTCCACAGTTTGAAGTCATACCCAGAGCACCATACTTATTACGCACGTACACCACTTCTATTACACAAATAAGAGCAACTCTAACAATTAAGCCAGGTTAGGAATTGGTGGGAGGAGGAAGACACAAGAGGTGGCAGAAGGTGGTGGGGTGGGGTGGGAGGTGAAGGCAAAGAGAATGTGGTGGATTGGATTTGAGACACAGAGCATAAAGGCTGAGGTGTGACCAATGGCATGGGCACGAGAAAGGGTAAGGGAGTGTTGGTGACAGGAAGAACACCTGGCTGTAATATTCCAATTGCAAATCTATTTCTGCCTAAGCGATGAGGGTCTGGCAAAACAAGCATTATAACAGCACACACACAAAGACTCCCTTCAGTCATGAATGACCCTGGGATTGCACATAGAAAGTTCCCCTCCAAGGCACAGGTTTGTTTTTATGGAAGACCAGTAGTTGCCCATGTATACCAGCCTCCCCTCTCTACACCACCAATGTTATCCAAGGGAAGAGCAAAGGGGCCAATACAGCTTGGCACCAATGACATCACAACTCACTTCTACAGATGAGTGAAGTGGAGCAAAGTGAAATAAAGTGTCTTGCTCAAGAACAAAAAAACACAGCTTGGTCCAGGAATTGAATTCACTATTTCATGTTTGTGAGCCTGAAGCTCTAACCACTGAGCCATGTGCCTTCATATATAATACACATACACACACAAATACACACACACATGCCCTGTAAGAGAATTTGGTAGGCAGAAATTGCAAGAAGCTCAACATAGGTACAGGCATGGCTATGTCATAAGAAGTTTGCTACCCAACTACATGGTTCCAGGTTCAGTCCCACTGCCCGATACCTTGGGCTAAAGTTTTCTATTATAGCCTTGGGCCAAAACAGAGCCTTGTAAGTGGATTTGGCAAAGAGAAACTGAAAGAAGCCTGTTGTGTGTGTGTGTGTGTGTGTGTGTCTATCTGTCTGTCCCATCACCACTTGACAACTGGTGTTGGTGGGTTTATGCCCCCATGACTTAGCAGTTCAGCAAAGAGAGACTGATAGAATAAGTACCAGGCTCAAAAAATATAAGTACAGGGGCTGATTCATGCAAGTAAAATTCTTCAAAGAGATGCCCCAACATGGCCACAGTCAAATGACCAAAACAAGTAGAAGATAAAAGATATATACACACATATTCACAATATATATGTCGCTGCATGTATAAAGAAGGGACAGCTAAAAGGCTGGGCACGAGGAACGGTGGTTAGCCATAAAGCCCTGTCTCACAAAAACTGCTGCCCACTCTATACCAGCCTTTACGAGTGGATGTAAGAAATTGATGAAGACAATGATGATGATAATGATGATGATGATGATGGTGGTAGTGGTGGTGGTGATGGTGGTGGAGGTGGAGATGGAGATGATGATGATGATGATGATGATTTTAATATTCTACTTAGTGTTTCTCCTATTCTCCCAAATGGATTTCTTTGATTCCCTAAAAACAGAACAAAAAACTATCACATAAATCTATTAACACACACACACACACACACATTGACAAACACACACACACACGTGCACACACACACACATGCATATACAATTTTATTTTTATCTCAGAAGAGTGATGTGTAGAATTATACTGGCACCATATGGTAGTAATATGTTAACTAAAAGACCACCACTGAAGAACCATCTCTAATGACAATCTATATTTAATTACAGATCATTGTTATTTCTCAGAAGAGCAGGGATGGGGGGAGGGGGCATTCTCAAAAGTTTCCATTGAACCAAAAACAATGCAGTATTAGCTTCCATCTTCCTCCCTCCTCTCCCTCACACTCAAACAAATTCTCTCTCTCTCACCCCTCTATCTCTATCCCTCTCTCTCTCTCTCCTTTTCCTCATACATTCAATCTAAAATCTTTCGCAATCTTATTTCCTTCTCTCTATCTCGCCCCCACTCACTTTTTCCCTCCTACTTTCACTTTCAAAACCTTCAGAGCTCTTTTGCTCATCTTCATTTCTTTCTTTCTTTCTTTCTTTCTCTTAATGAGAATTTGATTCAAAGAATATAAAATCTGGATTTGTTGCTCAAACCAAATTTTTGCTTTCTTAACTTTAATTTTTCTTTAAATAAATAAATAAATGTATGTGCGTGTATGTGTGTGTGAATTTGAAAATGCACATGTGTGAATGTGTGTGTGTTTCTGTGAATATGTGTATGCGTGTGAGTGTGTGTGAATATGAATGTGTGTGTGTGTGTGTGTGTGCATGTGTGTGTGTGCGTGTGTGCGTGTGTGTATGCATGGCTGTGTGGTGTTCAGAAGTCCACTTCCCAGCTATGTAGTCTTGGGTTCAGTTCCACAATGTGGCAGCTTTGGCAAATGCCTTCTACTATAGTGTTGGGTTAATCAAAGCACTGCGGGTGGATTTGGAAGATGGAAACTGAAAAAAGCCCCTCGTGTGTGTGTGTATATGCATGTATATATGTATGTATGTAAAAGTGTGTGTGTGTGTGTGTGTGTGAGAAAAAACAAAATGGAGAAATTGAGCTATAGACATCAGTCTATAAGAACATATTCAATTCCAAACAAACTCTTAGTCCCTATATTTGTTTTCATGCCCAATTAATTCAATTTGAGAAATTAAATTAAAGTTTTATATTGATCTAATTAAGTATACGTATATATATATATATATATATATATATATATATATATATATATTGGAGTGGAGCAACAGTCTGTACCATTTTTCAATTGGTAGCATTTAAATGAGATTTCATTTCTCAGGTGGCAGAAGTATAAGGTGACATTTCAACATGTCTTTCTGTATGATCAGAAATGTGGATATGTGGATAGTTTATTTCTACTGTTTTTCTCACTGAAAGTGAAAATGGAGGAAAATGCGATACATGTGCATCATTTGATACTGTTTTACTTCTGGAAAGGAACAAACGTTGTATAAAGAGCAAAAAAGTTATATAGAGTTAATGGATACAGTGGTATAGCTGAGAGGATTGTTCATAGGCTGTTTGCTAGGTTTTGGAGTGAAGATTTTGGTCTGCAAGACCATGAACATTCCAGCAGGCCTACAGTCATTTATGATAACCAAACTGGAATGATAATCAAAAGTAATCCAAATAACACAGCACCAGACATCACAGAGACATTCAACATATCTCAAATGAGTGTTAGAAGGCATCTAAAACACTTGAAATACATGAATTGTTATGATGTTTGGGTGTTTCCTAATTTAACAAAAAATATTTCATGGACTAGATTTCCATATGTAATTCTCTGCTCAAATACAACAAAAGCAACTCATTTTTGAAAAGAACGATTACAGGTGAGGGAAAATAGATTGTTTGCAACAATGTGGAGCAAAAATGAGAAGTCCTTTAGAAAATGAAAGGAACCACTTTTAATCTCTCCAAAACCCAGTCATTCTCCAAAGAATGTGATGCTCTAGATCTAGTGGGACTTGAAGGGCATTGTGCATTAAGAGCTCCTTTCATAACTCAGATGTTGAATTCAGACAATTATTGTAGCTAATTAGAGCGATTAAAGGAAGCAACCAATGTAAATTGTCCAGAACTGGTCAATTGAAAGGGTGTTATTTCCCTTCAGAACAATGCTAGATCTCATGTTTCTTAGAAGACCTAGCAGAGCTGGCAGAAATCGGTACACCTTGGTTCACCTGACATTGAACTTTTGGATTGCCAATTATTTCCACTCCTACAAAATTCTCTTAATGGAAAAAAGACTTCAAATCTTCAGAAGATATTAAAATTCACTTAGACCAGTTCATGACCTAAAAGGATACCAAGTTCTGAGAAGATGGGATCATGAAGCTGCCTCAAAGATGGCAAAAGGTAGTGGAATGAAGCTGGATATATATAGATGAATAAAAGTATGTATGAATATCTAAATATTGTTTTCAAATCTTACTTAAATAACAGTTAAATGATGGTGATGATGAACAGTAAAGACTTTTATTTGAACCCAATATATATATAATTTTTCTTCAGAATGAGATAAAAAACCAAGGCTGTGAAGATTTTAGAACATTTATAAATAGGTCTTACAGCTGTTTCCAGGATATTTATTATATCCCTTCCTCGGAGACAGTGTGAGAAAATGGTTAAGCAATAGTTAATTTAGATAAGATACGAAATAGAGAGTGAACCTGGAATTTAACTATAGTCTATCGATAGCACTTACTCAGCATTACCTGACATCTTTGGGTCTTATTGACACCATTACTTCTCATAACCTATATACATATATATATATATATATATATATATATATATATATATACACACACATGTATAAATAGAAATAGACACATACATATACATCTATGCCTATAACCAAATAAACAGATACGCATATACATATACATACATGTATACAAACACATACGTAAACACACGCATGCACATACATACATACATACATACAAATACATATATATAAAAGAAAAAGAATTTGAGTGTTCTCATATATACATACATACACATACATACATATATATACATATATACATACATACACACAGATACACTCACACACACACATATATCTATCTATCTATATATATATATATATATATATATATATATATATATATCCGTGTTGCTTATTTTTTGATATATATACATACATATAAATATATATATATATATATATACACACATACACAGACACACACATATATATACATATACATACATATACATACACATGTGGACATACACACTCACATAAACTTGTATACACAATCATATACACACGTATATTTACACACACACATACATCTAAATATGGACATGTATTTTTTTATATATAAAAAATACATCTACACAAATATGCTCCCATACTTATTCACAAGTACACTCATATATGCATATATAAATAAACCTATGTGTAAATAAATACATCTTTACACGAAAATGTACATACATCCAAAAAATCATACGTAAATGCATATTGATATATTTTTTTAAAAATAATATTAATAAGAGTAAACATAAGGGTAAAAGTAAAAATAAAAATATAAATGATAATGCGTATATGTACACAAAGAAGTCTATAGAAACACCTGTAGTTTATACAAAACCCTGAATATGTATACACAGACACACATACACATTTTCTCTCACAGATACACGCGTATACACACACACACACATATATATATATATATATATATATATATATATATATATATATATATATATATATGTATATATGTGTGTGTGTTTAAGTATGCATTTATGTATGTATATTTATGGTGTCTCCTTATTTTGCTATAATGCAAGAGGGGGACCCCTTCATACAAGCAATGTCATTTATTTCCAGTCTAGCTAGGAAATCTGTCAGGCCATGAAAAAGTATTATCATGTCTGGAAATAGGTGAAGGTTGGCGACAGGAAGGGCATCCAGCTGTAGAAAAAAGTCTGCCTCAATAAATTCTGTCTGCTCCATGCAAGTATGGAGAAACCAGACATTATACTGAAGATGATGGTACACCCTGGGTCTATTTTTTTGAGGTTAAAAATATATTAGCCTAGGATTTCTATGGTGTGTAGGCATCTGAAATGGAACACCAGCCCACTGCTGAGTTAACATCCACTCCCCACTCCTGCTGTTACGGTTCACCTTTACAGCTGAGTAAACTGCAACCATGTGAAATGAAATGTTTTGCTCAAGAACATAATGTGTTACCTGGTCTGGGAATTGAAACTATGGCTTTATGAATGTGAGTCCAACAACACTAGGCTACACACACATACATGCACACATACATTTGTATGTGTGTCTAGGTATATTTTTTGTGCATCAGAAAAGGGTGAGAACATCAATGAGAAAACTGAAAAAAAACTATTGCTTTATACTTAAAGCCCCCTGAGCTATTTGTTCAGTATCATGTTACAGCTACTCCCATGTCACTCTCACTGCCTGCTAGAAATGTAGTGAACCAGTGAGTGGACTATAATGAAAAAGTATGTGAAATATGGACATTAATGTTGACAGCAATATATTACACACACACACATTTGTATGTACATATATATGTATAAAACAATGCATAAAACAGTTATATGAATAGTCAAACAGAGACTGCAAAAGTTTATTAATGAATAAGGGAGATCCAAAGACGAAGAGAATGTGAGTGAATTTCTCTTTTCTATTTTTTGGTTTTTTATTTTCATCTTTTTTTTTTAATATTTGTCTTAAGCAAATTGATCATCTGGAGATATTAATAGATGAAAATGTCACCAAACTATTGCAAGAGTTGAGTGTTAGCATTTTGAATATTCCAAGACATCTAAAACAATTCTGAACAAGTTTAACAAGTGGATTCCACAGGAATACAAGGAAAAATTGGTAAAAAAAAATAATAAAACGTTAATAATCTTCATTTTTGAAGTGCACTTTATGGTGAATTTCATGACTGAGTAGCAATACAAAACAGAAAAACAAAAAAAATGAAGATCAATATTTTATGAGAATTAACACTGATTTGGACAAAGCATTACTAAGGTGAGGCTTTCAAGTAACTCCCCAAAATTTAAGTAACATCAGTATCTGTGAACAGAAACTGGTATAATCCAGGATTTATAATAGAGATTAAGAGCTAGAATTATTCAGAAGGAACCCACAGAAAATATTGTATAATAAGCAGCAAGCCTCTTGTGTAAATATCTCTAAAGTCCCAAACTTGCAAAATGGTTTAAATGGCTAATGCACAGCTGTTCAGCTCCTGATTGATAAATCTACTCCTGGGTGAGACATTGCACTACCTTTAGTCCATACGGCTTGGTGGACATGGAATAAACTGAAATTAAACTATTATGCCCAGTAAAACACAAATACCAACATCTGATTTGAACTCACAACCTATGAGCTGGTAGTAAAATATCTTACCCATCTGCTCATTTCCCTTCAAATAAATAAAACTGGCCAGTGCTATTGACAAGTAGAAGGCACCTGTATGAGTGAGAGGTAGAAGGCATCTGTACTGGTGACATGTAAAGGGCACCCACTACATCCTTGGAGTGGTTGGTGTTAGGAAGGGCATCCAGCCATAGAAACCAGGCCAAAATCAGACTGGAACCTCGTTCAGCTCCCCGGCTTACCAGTTCCACTCAAACTGTCTAACCCATGCCAGCATGGAAAACGGACACTAAATGATGATGATGACCAATATGAGTTAATCAAAAGTGACCCTACTGCATAAACAAAGTTACAGAAACTTAGCGAGTTACCAATATTCTTCTTCTCATCGACCACATTTCTCATATCTGTAACCCATTGGCAACCAAAGTTATCAAACATTTACACAATCTTTAAAGAACCAAAAAACACAAGAGAGAAGTAAAAAAAGATATTCTGCAACAAGGCAGATGTATAGAATCTGTTAAAGGACTTTTCTGGAGCTGAGGAAACAAGAATTGTTTTGTATAGACTAGAATAATCTTGTTTCTAGTTCACAAATTCCTACCAAATTCTGTTTTCCTCATTCAACTGATAACAGGAGTTCTTCATAAATTTATTGATTAATCATGTTCAATTACATCCCCCCCCCCCCCGAAAAACATCCTAATATTTTTGAAAGTATCAACTTCAGTATTTTTAGCAAAGACCAAGATTTCTTTTTGTAGACTTGCAAAGCAAACAAACAGAGGCGGTAGCAGTGGTGGCAGTGGACAGGGAGGAGAGAAGGGAAAAATTAATGTAAAACAGAAAAGAATGAAACAAAGAGATACAAAAAATATACAAGTGGGGAAAAAAATAAATAAATAACGACCAGTTCTGTTACACAAAAATTACAACCAATATCTATGCAAGGCAATGGAAATGTTATATTTTAAGTTATTAATGCTAATATGGGCTGTTTAGAAAATAATGTCTAATTTTGAATTTCACTCTGATAACTTAAACATTTATTACTTTGTTAAATTTCTCATCTCATTTGAACAATTAAACATTACTTGTATTCACGAATGGTCTTTTGTCATTTCCATAGAAACTTGGCATTTTAAAAGCCATTAAACTTCTTTCTTGCCATCTACGTTGTAATATTTATTTTCCCAAGAAACAGATCTCGAGAAACAGCCCAGTGCTGCATATTTTGGTTTTTTTGTCAGGTTTTCTGTGAGACCCAGCATCATAAAATCTCAACTCTTTTACTCTTTCACTCTTTTATGCGTTTCAGTCATTTGACTGTGGCCATGCTGGGGCACCATCTTTAATCGAACAAATCGACCCCAAGACTTATTCTTTGTAAGCCTAGTACCTATTCTATTGGACTTTTTTGCTGAACAGCTAAGTTACAGGGACGTAAACACACCAGCATTGGTTGTTAAGCGATGTTGAGGGGACAAACACAAAGACACAAACATACACATACATACATGTATATATATATTCGACAGGCTTCTTTCAGTTTCCATCTACCAAATCCATTCACAAGGCTTTGGTCAGCCCGAGGCTATAGTAGAAGACATGTTCAAGGTGCCATACAGTGGGACTGAACCCAGAACCATGTGGTTGGGAAGCAAGCTACTCCTGCATTTATTTTTTTTTCAATTTCTTCTCTTTCATGGCTAAACTCTAGCAACAGCCATCAGCAATATTTACCAATAGCTCACTGCCCATTCCCATACCAGTCATCTCTCCCATACCAACTGATAAATTTAGTGCTCAACCTCTCTCTCTCTCTCTCTCTCTCTCTCTCTTTCCCTCTCTTCCGGCATTGTTGTTCATCTAAATTAGCATTATAGACACAAAGGATTGTGGTCACCTCATCTTTCGCAAGCCCTACATACATTTTGGAGAAAGTGCAATAAATTACGTAATAAGGAGCAGGTTTCCAGTGTAAGGCCTTCCATTGGTCAAGGCTGGCCATGCATTTGAACCTGTATATGTGCAGACCTGGGAAAGATTTTTTTGAGGAAGACCAGCAGTTAGCCATTCATGCAAGCTTCCCCATCCGTACATCTCTAATGTTTATCCAAGGAAAGGACATCATGATCTTGGACCAATTCAGCTTGGCACCAGTGTCACTGCAGTTCTTGTTGTCAGAAACTAAGGAACCAAAACGGATGTCACAAGGTACCTTACTGAAAACTCTAACACATGCTGCCCTCAGTGGATTAGCAGGTGTTCACATGCATGCACACACACACACCACACACACACATGTACACACATGAATATACATGCATATACATTGAAAAGGTTGGAAGACAACGAAAATTTTAGAAAAATGAAAAAGAAATAAGTGGAAATTTTACCAGTGAATGTGTCAAATTTTAAGGCACTAAAAGAGAATGACTCCCCCCAGACACAACAGTATGTGCTCCAACACACGAACCTACATAAAGAATCTAGCAAACCAAATTCAAAAACGAAATACATATACATATACAGGAGTGGCTGTGTGGTAAGTAGCTTGCTTACCAACCACATGGTTCCAGGTTCATTCCCACTGCGTGGCACCTTGGGCAAGTGTCTCCTACTATAGCCTTGGGCCGACCAAAGCCTTGTCAGTAGATTTGGTAGACGGAAACTGAAAGAAGCCTGTCGTATATATGTATATATATGTATGTGTGTGTATATGTTTGTGTCTGTGTTTGTCCCCCCAACGTCGCTTGACAACCGATGGTGGTGTGTTTACTTCCCCGTAACTTAGTGGTTCAGCAAAAGAGATCAATAGAATAAGTACTAAGCTTACAAAGAATAAGTCCTGGGTCGATTTGCTTGACTAAAGGCAGTGCTCCAGCATGGCCGCACTCAAATGACTGAAACATGTCAAAGAGTAAAATATATATATATGTATATATATATATATATACTCTTTTACTCTTTTACTCTTTTATTTGTTTCAGTCATTTGACTGCGGCCATGCTGGAGCACTGCCTTTTAGTCAAGCAACTCGACCCCAGGACTTATTCTTTGTAAGCCTAGTACTTATTCTATCGGTCTCTTTTTGCCGAACCGCCAAGTTACGGGGACACAAACACACCAGCATCAGTCGTCAAGCGAAGCTGGGCAGACAAACACAGACACACAAACATATACACACACATACATATATATATATATATATATATATATATATATATATATATATATATATATATATATATATACATATATACGATGGGCTTATTTCAGTTTCCGTCTACCAAATCCACTCACAAGGCTTTGGTCGGCCCGAGGATATAGTAGAAGACACTTGCCCAAGGTGCCACGCAGTGGGACTGAACCTAGAACCATGTGGTTGGTAAGCAAGCTACTTACCACACAGCCACTCCTGCGCCTATATATATATATATATATATATGCACATATATACATACACACACACATATAGGCATACATATATGTATGTATATATATATATATATATATATATATATATATATATATATAAAGAATTTCCAGAATGAGATAAAAATCCCAGATTGTGAAAGATTTTAGAACATTTATAAATAGGTCTTACAGCTGTTTCCACGATATTTTATATATCCCTTCATCGGAGACGGTGTGAGAGCATTACCTGACATATTTGGGTCTTATTGACACCTTTACCTCTCATAACCTCATATGTGTGTATATATATATATATATATATATATATATATACACACACACACATATATATGCATACATATATATATATGTATGTATGTATATATACACATATATGCATACATATATGTGCATGTATGAATATATATATATATATATATATATATATATATATATATATATATATATATATGCTATGATAGATCGCTGACCACTACATTTATATTTTTTTCTCCTTGTTTCTCTCCTTATTTCTTTCTGTGTTCCTTTCAGTTGAAGAGCGTAGCTTGAAACATTAAAGACTTTCTTTATTCCCGAGCGTTAAACTAATACATCCATTTGTTGTTTACACCACCTGTCTTCGTCTGTTGTTTTTTTCGTAAATTCTCCCATATATATATATATATATATATATATATATATATATATATATATATATACATATATATACATACATACATACATATATATACGACGGGCTTCTTTGTTTCTCTCTACTAGGTCCACTCACAAGACTACCACAGAGGACACTTACCCAAGGCATCATACATTGGGACTGAACCCAGAACTATGGGTCTGGGAAGCAAACTTCTTATCACACAGCCATGCTAGGTCTCGGTCACAAGTCATTGCCTCGGTGAGGCCTAATGTTCGGAGGTCGCGCTTCACCACCCCATCCCAGGCCTTCCTGGGTCTACCTCTTCCACGGGTACCCTCAACTGCTAGGGTGTGGCACTTTTTCACACAGCTATCCTCATCCATTCTCACCACATGACCATACCAGCACAATCGTCTCTTTTGCACACCACAAAAAATATAAAGCTAAACATCAATATTCTTTGGAAAACTTTAAAATAGCTTTCGTGGAAAATGTGTAAAACGTTGAATATCTCCTTTTTCCACCAAACATGTCAAATATTGTGAGGTAATGTAGCCAATGCTCTAATGACTCTACTCATGAACAAATGTCTCAAAGAGATATTTAAATGTTTGCATTTAATCCCTTAGCTTCTGACAAATTAAATTTTCCCTGGGTAGAATACTCAATTACTTTCTATTCCACATATCATTTGGTGACCAAGAATGGACAAAGGAAAGGGTGGGGGGAGTTGTATTCAGAAGCAATACATCTTATTACCAATGGTCATCACACTCATTATACATAATCTGCAGAGTCTGTCTTTGACAGAGAGAGAGCTACGGGGAAAGAGAGCAAGAGGGAGAGAGAAATACAAAGATATATGTGTGTGTGTGTGTGTGTAATATATATATATATATTTCTATATATATATAATTGTATGAAGGACCTATATATATATGTACACACATACAGGGAGAGAGATAAAAGAAGAGAGAGAAAAAAACAGGCAGAGAGAAACAAAGTGAGGGGAGAGAGGCAGAGAGACAGAGACCATTTCTTTCCAACAATGGTAACACCTCATCGACTTCTTCCAGTTCTTTCTTTCTTTCTCTGTCTCCTCTGAATTCTGCTGCAGCCATTTCCAGCACTAATTACATCACCTTGGCAACAGAATCTATCAATTACATCTAACAAGCTATAGATTAATTCCTGGATTTGACTTAAAAAATGTTTTTACGATTAACTACACCTGTGTGAATTCATTACGTCAGTCCATCCGCAGAGATCCCACAATGTCTTATGCCTGCCCTAGCATTTATACTGTGTGCCCAGTAATGAGAACTTAACTACTCCCTTCTTATATATTTAACAAGGTATCTTCTCCAGACATCACAACCATTTCCTAGTTCTTGTTACTATGCACTGCAAATGACTTGGAACTCTTTGCCCTCAAACCTAATGTTCCAACTAACACTTGTTTTTCTTCTTTTTTTTTTTGTTAGGCCATCATGGCCAATACAAGAAATTATTATCATTATTATAATTATTATTACTATTATTTTCATTAACATCTTCTTTCAATTCTGTTTCCATTTCTTGATGAGTGCCTTCCTGACACCTAGGGCAGAGAAATGCACTGTATACATTGGTAGGCCATTAAAATAAACACACCAGGTTGTTCATTTATAAATTCATGTGATAGAGAAAAAGGGAAAGAAATACAGAGAGAAAAATTTTTTTAAAGTAAACAAATAAAATAAAGGGGAAAAAAAGGAAAGAAAATTCACAGCAACAATGCTCTTCTCAATACGTGTGAGGTACCAGATGAGACAATCTTTTGCATTTCCTGCATGGATGGTAAGCCAGGGATCATTCCTAAATAATTTTCAGTTCCCTTTTTGATGATAATATTATTATTATCATTATTATTATTATTATTATTATTATTATTATTATTATGGTTTGGTTTTGCTTTAATTTATATAAGTTGCACCCAAGTCTCAACCAAAGAATTTGAGGGACAACAAGGGTTTGCATCTGAAGATGCAAGTAAGTGAGGTGCCATGCACTTGAACACAATGATGTCTGAGGGAGGAAAATACAGAGTAAGTAAGGCTGCATTTACACGGAGAGGAATTTACATAGAATATTTGAGGTACCCATAAACCCATAAGTACGATCTTTTAAAATAGAAAATTTCTACAATATTTACATTTGACGGATATTTGTCCTCATTTTGTTTGTTGTTAACACGTTTCGGGTGATATACCCTCCAGCCTTCATCAGGTGTCTTGGGGAAATTTCGAACCTGGGTTCTCATTCCTAAGGTATTTTTCGATGTTACTATTATTATTATTATTATTATTATTATTATTATTGTTATTATTATTATTATTATTATTATTATTATTCAGGTCACTGCCTGGAATCGAACTTGGAATCTTGGGATGAGCAGCCCACACTCTTAACCACTATTGTAAATCTCTCAACGAGAGACATTCAGTAACAGTATTTTGGAATAAAGATTATTTGCCAATATAACATGGCAGTCCTGGTTAGGATAAATGTTACTGCTATTTAGCCTCAGGAAACATCATCTCCACCTGGCTATATGACACACTATCTGTGTCCCTATATTTTCGATCTTTTCTAATTCACTTATTTTGAAGCTGCCAGAGATTTGGTCTACATACTTGTTTGCTATTTTTGATTGTTTGATCTTTTTGATATCATTCCAAGTGCCCCAATAATAATAATAATAATAATAATAATAATCATAGGGAATGGACTGCCTTGCTTTCTGTAAAAAAATCTTCTGAAGACTTCTTACGACAGTAGAATGGTGGAGAAAATGATAGTGGTGGTGGTAGTGATGATAATGATGACAGTGATGATGGTGGAGGGGGTAATGGTGATGATAACAATAATGCTCATGGTGGTGGTGGTGGTGCTGCTGCTGCTGCTACTGTTGCTGCTGACAACAATGATGATGACGGTGGTGGTGAGACAAGATGAGGTTGGGGTGAGGTGGATTCAAAGAGAATGTCAGACAAAATGTTTTGTGTATTTAGTTACATCCCTTTCTGTTCTAAATTCAAATGTCACACAAATTCGTTAATCTAAACTCAACAAGGTTAATCAACCAACGATCAAATAATTGCCCCATTTATTTCACAACTGACTGACATAAGTACATAATTCTATTTCTCTTTTTTTCTCTTCATTCTTATTTTCTTTGATGATAAAATAAGATATATTTCTATCTATATGTCTATCTATCAATCAATATAGCTAAATATCTATCGATCAATATACCTAACTATCTATCTATTTATCTATATATCTAACTATATTTATTTGCATATCTAATTATATTTATCTAACTGTTTCTCTACCTACCATCCATTCGTTTATCTAACCATTTCTCTGCATATCTGAATATCTATCTATTAGTCAATTCCACTACCAAACTATCAATCTAAATATCTATCCTTCTACCAACCTATCTAATTATCAAAATATCTAGAACCCTATAGATCTATCTCAATATCTCTCAATCTATCTACCTATATCTCCATCTTTCTATTTCAACATCTACTTGCCTATATATTTATCAAGCCATCTAAATATCTACCTTCATATTTACCCACCTACCCATTCAAATATCTATCCAGATATCTGTCTACTTCCATACCTTTCAAACCATCAACATATATTTATCTATCTACCCACTTACTTATGTATCCAAATATATTTGCCTATCCACTTATCCATCTCTCATTTCATCTCAATATCTATTTAGGTATTTACCCATCTAATTGCCTACATACTCACCTATATCTCTACCTATCAACCAACCTACCTACATATCAATCTATCTACATTCCAATCCATCTGTGTACCTATCGATTTGTTTAACTATCTATCTATCTATCTATCTATCTATCTACATACCAATCCATCTGTTTACCTATCTATCTATCTATCTATCTACTTATCTACCTATCTATCTATCTATCTATCTATCTATCTATCTATCTATCTACCTACCTACTTACTTACCTACCCATCTCTTTATCTATCCATCTCATCACCTATATATCTACAAATAAAGCTACCAATTAAGAGTACCAGCTGCGATGAGGCTATAAGCCATCAAATCATCATTAAACAGTTCACCGCCACCGCCACCACCACCATCACCATCACCATAACAACCCAGCCAGTGCCCAGTTCTCCGAAACACTTATTACGAGGTTCATAGACTAATCAATGCAATCATTCTCTCTCGCTTTACCATGTCTCACAACTCTACGCAGACATCTAAAAGGCTGCAAAGATATCAATAGACAATAAAGAATCCAAATTCCTATTGATTGATGATGGAATGGAATTGGCAATGAGATAAAAGAACTGACGAGAAAAAAAAAAGAAGATGAATAAATAAACGAACATATAAATAAAACAATGAAGATATCTATAAATATAAAATATGGGACGAAAAACAAAGCAAAGAAGAGATTGGCGAAGGGATTAAATGTAGGAAAAATGAAGCTCAACTCGGCGGAATATCTGGACAAAACGAAGAAAATGTAATACGGAAAACTGATTTGGAAATGAAGAGAATGACATTCAGAGTGGGGTATATCCAATTTGGTATTAATTTGATGGTGGTGGTGGCGGCGGTGGTGGTAGCAGTGATGATGGTGATAATGATGATGGTGACGATAGTTGTGGTGACAATATCCATGGTGATGTTGATGGTGATGGAGGTGATGATGATGATGATGATGATGATGAAAAAGCAGAAGAGGTTAACGATAAGGATGAAAAAGAATCTGGCTAAAAAGTATACAAACATGTATATATACATACATATAAATATATATATATATATATATATGTATATATATATATATATACACATACATACATATAAATATACATATATATATATATATATATATATATATATATATATATATATATATATATATATATATATATATATATGTATATATGAGCATGTGTTTCTATGTATGTACATATAAGTACATGTAGATATATAGGTATGGGTATGTAGATATATATATATATATATATATATATATATATATATATGGGATGAGGTGGTCAAGCATGACCTTCAAACGTTGGGCTTGACAGAGGCAGTGACAAAAGACCGAAACCTCTGTGACTGAGAAGACCCGACAAATAAAGTGAGTTCACAGCTGTAACCCACACCAGTGTCACATAACCAGCCCACTCAAAAGTTCCTTGGATTGTAGGGCAACATGCATTGCTTGAGGAGACCTATTGAGTCAAGTACATCAAAATCAAATCACATTCAAATGGAAATTGTAGTTATGATCCCCATGCTGGCGGCACGTAAAAAGCACCACCTGAATGTGGCCAATGCCAGCGCCGCCTTCACTGGCTCCCATGCTGGTGACACATAAAAAGAACCATCCAATCATGGTTGATGCCAGCTTCCTCTGGCCCCTGTGCTGGTAGCATGTAAAAAAAAGCACCCACTACACTCTCTGAGTGGTTGGCGTTAGGAAGGGCATCCAGCTGTAGAAACACTGTCAGATCAGACTGGAGCCTGGTGCAGCCTCCTGGCTTCCCAGACCCCAGTCGAACCATCCAACCCATGCCAGATGGGAAAACAGACATTAAATGACGACGATGATGATATTATTAGGGAAAAATTAGGGATTAAAAAATCCAGGTGGACACCAATAAAGTACTCAGTTTTAAGAGAATTTGGTTAACAATATTCAATAATTAAACACCAGTAAATGTAAGTAGGACATACATCGAAGGTAAATCCTCATGTATGACAAGTAGATCCAAATATACTTAGACAGAATTTCGAGAAAATCAGAGTATGTATATAGTGGTTCCAAAGAAGCTAGAGGATGTTGCATAAGGGCTCAGCAGAAACAGCTGTAAGCTAATGAAGTCAATTACATAACTCTTGTTCTTTTGCCAATTTTAATCAATATTATACTCTGTACTCAATGATTTACTCTAAAACCTGAGTATATTGAGTTCTAACAACTAGTTATTATTAGTATAAGTATGCCTAGCATAAATTATAAATTATATATCTCTAATATATAAAATAGAGATGTGTGTGTAATCGCTTATCACGTGAAAACGGCTTCAGCATTTACTTCCATACTTGTGATGCATGAATAATTTGACCTCGGATAAATGTTAGGCTCTTCATTTGATTTTTTTTATCTCTAATTAAAAATAAATAATATTGCTTTATATTTAAGATTCACTTCTTTAAAAAGGTTCCTCAATGTCAACTTCCGGTAGCCATAGTTTTTTTTTTCACTTTAACTTCAATCGTTACTGTTCTCACTAAAAGTTTACTCACATTTACTGATGTAAGTAATTTCATAATTTACTAACAGAAGTACGGTTTTGTGTTTTCCTGTTGCTGAGGTTTTTTTTTTCTGGTACCTTCGATACTGGCTCTTTGGTTCACTGAGTGACAAATTTCGCTTGAACCTGTACAATACTTTATTTTTCATTAAAATTTCTTATTGACTTTCTGCCTGTCGTATTAAGAAACATAATTTCCGTTACCAAGTTATTTTCATTGTTTACTATCTTCTGCACTCGTGTATTTCTGTATACGTATATAACCATGCCTAGAAGGAAAATGTCAAATTTGTCTATAAAATCAAGGTCAACCAAAAGAACGTGTCTGTCCAGAAAAAGAGAGACAGCTGCAGAAAGGGAAGCACGCCAAGAAAAGAACACACTGTGCACTACAAAAGCCAGAGCATCTGAAAGTGATGAACAGAGGTATGCACAATGATGCATGAATAATTTGACCTCGGATAAATGTTAGGCACTTCATATTTATGATTCACTTCTTTAAAAAGGTTCGAAATATTTAAACATTCCATGCAAGACCTTTTATTTATACGACTTTTTCATTTCATGTTTATTTCATTCATTCTTCACAATATTCTATCTCACCTCTCTCTCTCTCTCTCTCTCTCTCTCTCTCTCTCTCTCTCTCTCTCACACACACACACACACACACACACACACACACACGTGCACGCACGCATACACATGTGTGTCTTTGTAAATATGTTTGTATACATTTATGTATGTGTGTGTTTGTAAGAGACAGAGTGTGAGTGAGTCAAGGGGTGTGTTGTCATATGCATCCATCATTTTTGGATGTATGTGTGTGTGTGTGAGACAGTGAGAGTGTGCTGTGTATGTAGTATTTACTCTCTCTCTCATACACACGCACACACACACACTCACACACAAAGATGTATGCCTATTTATGCATGTACGTATACATAACAAACCTCTCTCTCTCAATCTCTCTCTCTTTCTCTCTGTCACACACACACACACACACACATCCATTTCATCTGATGTGTAAGTACTCTGTGTGTGTGTGTGTGTGTGCGTGCGTGCGTGCGTAGGGGGTTCTACAATCGCCATTTATTTCAATTACTCTTGTGAGGATATTCAAGTAAATAATTTTTTTCATTTAATCCCCATTTTAATTTTCGTAAAAGTTTCCAAGTACCAATAAGCAACAATTTCATTCCCAGGCAACGCCGGGTGGCTCTGCTAGTATATATATATATGGGAGAATTTACGAAAAAAACAACAACAGACGAGGACAGGTGGTGTAAACAACAAAAGGATGTATTAGTTTAATGTTCAGGAATAGAGAAAGTCTTTAACGTTTCGAGCTACGCTCTTCAACAGAAAGAAATAAGGAGAAAAACAAGGAGAAAAAACATATAAATGTAGTGGTCAGCAATCTATCATGGCGAATATATATATTATTGTCAAGTTGACAGCAAAGTGCAGACACCTGGCAGGGTGGATACTGAGGACATTCCGAACAAGGGATCAAAAAGTCATGTTGACTCTATGGAAGACATTTGTTCTCAGCCGCCTAGACTATTGCTCTCAGTTGTGGTCACCACAAAGTGTCAAGCGGACAGCAGAACTCGAGGCAATTCAACGTCACTATACAAAAAAGATCACCACAGTCCAACACATGAACTACAGGGAGCGACTGAAGACACTAGGTCTCTACGCCCTGGAGCGCAGGCAGGAGAGATATGTAATAATATACATATGGAAAATACTGGAAGGACTGGTGCCAAACTTTGGCATCAAGTACTACAAGCATGCCCGCACAGGTCGCCACTGCATGGTACCAAGGGTGCCATCCACTGCATCTCACATAAGAACGAGGTACTGCAACAGCCTCGGTTTCAGAGGACCTCAGCTCTTTAATGCGCTGCCAAAACATTTGAGAGACCTGCAAGACATGGATATAGAGGTCTTCAAGACAAAACTCGACGCTTTCCTCTCCACGATACCAGACGAACCAATGGCTCAAAATGAGACACAGTTTAGGGCAGCAATGTCAAATTCTCTTATACACCAGATGTGCCATCAAAACTCTTGATTGGACTATATAAGGTGGAGGAGAAGAGCTATGCAAGGAACGTGAAGAGAGCACAGCATAAAGACGGAAAGTCATGGTGGTGCTCCAGCATGACCGCAGCCACTTGGCTGAAATGCATAAATAAATAAATAAATAAATAAATATATATATATATTATATGATATTATATATATATATATATATATATATATAAGCAATGTTAATTCTCTAAATGAAGTATTAACAGTAACTGCACGATAAAGTGTAGTATATTGCCACTTAAGTGTGGCTGACCCCTAGGGGTGGATGTTACTGTTGCTTTTAGCCCCAGGAGGACATCTCCTCCAGCTGGCTTATCGACACACGACTGTGTCCTGTTTGCCAAGGGAGTTATCCCTCTCACCGCGACCAGCAGCACGAACGTATCCGGATTTCAGGGTTATTTCCCTTCGTCGGCGTTCGACAGCTGATGACCTTGGTGAGAGAGACAAATCTGGCAAAACCTTATATCTTCTTTTCCAGTGACATTCTTCACTGATATTGAAAAGGTGAAAACAAGCAATGTTAATTCTCTAAATGAAGTATTAACAGTAACTGCACGATAAAGTGTAGTATATTGCCACTTAAGTGTGGCTGACCCCTAGGGGTGGATGTTACTGTTGCTTTTAGCCCCAGGAGGACATCTCCTCCAGCTGGCTTATCGACACACGACTGTGTCCTGTTTGCCAAGGGAGTTATCCCTCTCACCGCGACCAGCAGCACGAACGTATCCGGATTTCAGGGTTATTTCCCTTCGTCGGCGTTCGACAGCTGATGACCTTGGTGAGAGAGACAAATCTGGCAAAACCTTATATCTTCTTTTCCAGTGACATTCTTCACTGATATTGAAAAGGTGAAAACAAGCAATGTTAATTCTCTAAATGAAGTATTAACAGTAACTGCACGATAAAGTGTAGTATATTGCCACTTAAGTGTGGCTGACCCCTAGGGGTGGATGTTACTGTTGCTTTTAGCCCCAGGAGGACATCTCCTCCAGCTGGCTTATCGACACACGACTGTGTCCTGTTTGCCAAGGGAGTTATCCCTCTCACCTCGACCAGCAGCACGAACGTATCCGGATTTCAGGGTTATTTCCCTTCGTCGGCGTTCGACAGCTGATGACCTTGGTGAGAGAGACACTTTATCGTGCAGTTACTGTTAATACTTCATATAGAGAATTAACATTGCTTGTTTTCACCTTTTCAATATCAGTGAAGAATGTCACTGGAAAAGAAGATATAAGGTTTTGCCAGATTTGTCTCTCTCACCAAGGTCATCAGCTGTCGAACGCCGACGAAGGGAAATAACCCTGAAATCCGGATACGTTCGTGCTGCTGGTCGCGGTGAGAGGGATAACTCCCTTGGCAAACAGGACACAGTCGTGTGTCGATAAGCCAGCTGGAGGAGATGTCCTCCTGGGGCTAAAAGCAACAGTAACATCCACCCCTAGGGGTCAGCCACACTTAAGTGGCAATATACTACACTTTATCGTGCAGTTACTGTTAATACTTCATTTAGAGAATTAACATTGCTTGTTTTCACCTTTTCAATATCAGTGAAGAATGTCACTGGAAAAGAAGATATAAGGTTTTGCCAGATTTGTCTCTCTCACCAAGGTCATCAGCTGTCGAACGCCGACGAAGGGAAATAACCCTGAAATCCGGATACGTTCGTGCTGCTGGTCGCGGTGAGAGGGATAACTCCCTTGGCAAACAGGACACAGTCGTGTGTCGATAAGCCAGCTGGAGGAGATGTCCTCCTGGGGCTAAAAGCAACAGTAACATCCACCCCTAGGGGTCAACCACACTTAAGTGGCAATATACTACACTTTATCGTGCAGTTACTGTTAATACTTCATTTAGAGAATTAACATTGCTTGTTTTCACCTTTTCAATATCAGTGAAGAATGTCACTGGAAAAGAAGATATAAGGTTTTGCCAGATTTGTCTCTCTCACCAAGGTCATCAGCTGTCGAACGCCGACGAAGGGAAATAACCCTGAAATCCGGATACGTTCGTGCTGCTGGTCGCGGTGAGAGGGATAACTCCCTTGGCAAACAGGACACAGTCGTGTGTCGATAAGCCAGCTGGAGGAGATGTCCTCCTGGGGCTAAAAGCAAGAGTAACATCCACCCCTAGGGGTCAGCCACACTTAAGTGGCAATATACTACACTATATATATATATATATATATATATATATATATATATATATAAACTATATATATATATATATATATATATATATATATATATATATACATATATATATATATATATATATATACATATATATATATATATATATACATATATATATATATATATATATACATATATATATATATATATATATACATATATATATATATATATATATATATATATATATATATATATATATATATATACATATATATATATATATATATATATATATATATATATATATATATATATATATATATATATATATATATATATATATATATATACATATATATATATATATATATATATATATATATATATATAAATTACATGTATGTTTTATTTTTTACTTGTTTCTGTTTTCGAACTGTGGCCATGCTGGGACACAGATTTGAAATGTTCATTTGAACAAGTTGACCCTAATACTTATTTTCAAGCCTGGTACTTATTCTATCAGTTTCTTCTGCTGAACCACTGAATTATAGGATGTAAATGAACCATCACCAGTTGTATATGTATATTTATATGCATGCATGTACATAGATATACGTAAATGTTTGGATATGTAGATATATGCAGATGTATGTACAGATGTATTTGAATGTGGCATATATAGGTACGTGCTGAACTTGACCCTTCCCTGGTGTCCTGGATATTAGAATACCTTGATTCAAATGAATTCTACAATGATTTAATACTACATATAAATATGTATATATTCATATACATACATATACATATAGATACACACACACACATGTTACATTACTTATAAACAGTATATAAGTGTTTGTGCATGCCTGTATCAATGCTTATGACACATATGTATGTATATATATATAAATTATATGCATAAATATACATATTCAACAATTGTAAGTGTAAACACACCTCTATTTATGTCTTGCTTGTGTTATTCCGCCTTCCCTTTTCAGTTTGTGAATATAACACAAAAAAAAAAACAAACAAAAATAAAAAAACAAGCTGAATCAACTTTGATGTGACAGTATACAGAAAAAGCAAAAACAAAAAAAAAACTTTAGAAATGACACAAAAGAACCACAACGGCAATTGTAATTTTATGAATGAATAAGTTTCAAGATAAGATCGCATAACCTTGGATCATCGGTGATATGGACTGGAGAAAAGACACACATTTTGAAGAAAGAATAAAAGGAAATATGATACAATAATAAAGTAAAACTAAATATATTGAGAATATGAAAATTTCACAATAACGGAACAGATTTATGCTTTGTCTTATTAATAATTCTCTCAAATTTTCTGCATTGATACAAATAAATCTTTATACACATAGAACACATTAATATACATATAATATACATATTACATGCACACACACACACACACACAGATAGATATATATATATACACACACAAATATTAAATGTGTATATACATATACAAAAACATTTATGTACACATAAATATACGTTTATATACTTATATACAGACATTACATATATATACAAGCACAAAATGTATACATGATATATGCATACACACACACACACACACACACACACACACACACACACACACAAAAGACATACATATAACTAGCACAAACATACATTTACATACATACACAAAAACATTGTATATAAACAAAAAAACATTCTCTTTTGTACTTGCATAAAACACACATGCCTGCATTCACACTCACACACACACACACACACATCACATATATAGGCACAAGGATGGTTGCATGGTTAAGATACTTTGCTACCATGTGGCTTTAGGTTCAGTCCCCCTGTGCAGCACCTTAGACATATATCTACGAGTGCACACACACGTAATATATACATATATACATTATATACACATAATATATACGTATATACATATGCATATATATATATATATATATATATATATATATATATATATATATATATATATATATATATATGCATATGTATGTTCGAGTGTATGTATGTATGCATGTGTATATATGTGTGTGTTTATGCATGTGCATACATATACATGAAACTGGCACCTGTACTACGGGCCAATGCTGACAAATACTTTGCAAATGAATTCCATACAAGTAAACTGTGTGCAACGCAGTCATATGTATATGTGTGTGTGTATGTGTATATATATATATATATATATATATATATATGTCAATGTGAATACCCGTCAGAGTGTAAGTATCTTGAGAGAAAAGCTGAACATTAGAAGCATCAGTTGTGGTGTGCAAGAGAGACGATTGCGCTGGTATGGACATGTGGTGAGAATGGATGAGAATAGCTGCGTGAAAAAGTGCCACACCCTAACAGTTGAGAGAACCCGTGGAAGAGGTAGGCCCAGGAAGACCTGGGCTGAGGTGGTGAGGCAAGACCTTCGTACATTGGGCCTCACCGAGGCGATGACTACTGACCGAGACCTTTGGAAATGTGTTGTGCGTGAGAAGACACGGCAAGCCAAGTAAGATCGTTGCCAGTGCCCCTGGACTGGCTCTTGTGCGGGTGGCACATGAGATGCACCATTTTGAGCGTGGCCGTTGCCAGTACCGCCTGACTGGCTCCCGTAGGATTTTCGAGTGAGATCGTTGCCAGTGCCCCTGGACTGGCTTGTGCGGCTGGCACATAAAATACATCATTTCGAGCGTGGCCGTTTTCGTGCGGGTGACACGTAAAAGCACCCACTACACTCTCTGAGTGGTTGGCGTTAGGAAGGGCATCCAGCTGTAGAAACTCTGCCAAATTAGATTGGAGCCTGGTGTTGCCATCCGGTTTCACCAGTCCTCAGTCAAATCGTCCAACCCATGCTAGCATGGAAAGCGGACGTTAAACGATGATGATGATATATATACACATATATATCTACATACATATGTGTGTGTGTATATATATATATATATATATATATATATATATATATATATACATACATATATATATATATATATGTATTTATATATGTATGTATATATGTGTATATATGTATATATATGTATATATATATATATATATATATATATATATATATATATATATACATACATATATATATATATATATGTATTTATATATGTATGTATATATGTATATATATGTATATATATATATATATATGTATATATATATATATATATATATATATATATATATTATATACATATATACATGCACATATATATATGTATATATGCATATATATACATGTGTGTGTGCGTTGTGCTTGTCCACTCAACAACTGATGTTGGGTTGTTTACATCCCATTAATTTAGTTAGTAAAAGATATATACAAATACATTATACAATGTACACACACACACACATTCATATATATATACACACACACACATATATGCATATGCACATACATGTAAAATATATGCATGCATATACACATACATACATATACACACATAATATATACATATAAATATATATATGCACATATACATACATGTATATATGAGTATCCAATTATGCACATGTACATATGTCTATGTGTTTATGTGTATGTATACATATACATGAAACCAGCAGCTGATTTTGTTTTTTTGCCAGAAATAGAATTAAATGTTATACATTAAGCATCATATATTAAGCATTAAACATTATTCATTTATAGCCAATAAGCTGTGAATCGCAAAGAGCAATGAAGTCAGTGATATGAATCAAAGATTGCATTTTTATTACTCTAAGCAGGAAATGTTGGATGCAGAAAAATCCCTCATCCCTCCCCAATCTTTTACCGACCCCCTACAAAACACAAGTGCAACCTACTTGGGTGCTAAAATGACTTCTGTAACAACAACAACAGCAACAGCAGAAGCATACAGCATACATATGGAACACAAACACTATCTATACATACAAACTTGATACCAGTTCAAATATGCTTGAGGTATATTTGAACCTGTAAGAAAGCTATTCATTGTATTTTGTCCTTGTCATAGACAGCCGGTACTGAAGAGGAGATAACCACTCCAAAATGCATGCATCCACCATTCTGGTAAAATGGTCAGTAAACAGATTTGATGTGTTTACACCTATCTGTCTACAGTGAGAAATTTTATCCATAACAAAATACAATGAATGATTTCCAATATGCCCCAAGCATATTGGACAGGTAGCAAGTTTTTATTTTTATGCAATCCGGCTAAGCACTTTCATTTTTATTTTATTTACGGTGAGTTGCCGACTAGTGCAAATGATCACAGTACGATGATGAGAACATTACAAGAGAGAGCTGTCTATCTTGTTAGTTTGTAGAGTCTACCTTTCCAGTTACTGGTGCTGAAGAGAAGATAAACATTCTGAAATGCTTGCATCCACCAGTCTGGTTAGGAGCACTGCAAATTGACAAAGTACAATGAATGGTTTTCTTACAAGATCAAATACGTCTCTTGCATATTTGAACTGGTAACAAGTTTGTATACATGCATGCTTATACATACATTCATCCACCAAAATATGTCAGTATATACATGTATATGTGTACATATAGACAGACAGACAGACAGATAGATAGATTACAGAGATGTACTTGCATGGCAAGTGTTTTCATGTGAGATCATGTATTGAAACTAAAGTGATTACCATTCAGAAACACAAAGATTGTTAACTTCACCAACAACTTGCATGCAACACAACATTGTCAGTGACCAAGTCACAGTTTTGAGTAGTGAAAATTTTGTCATTAAATAACAGAGAATAAATGTTTAAATGAAGTTAACAGACTTTGTGTGACTCTGAGTGACTAATCTGAGTCTTCTATGCTATAATCAGATATATTTTACTGGTTGGTCCAGGAAGACAGGGGATTGCTCATATTCTTTTCAGGCCCTAACATCTGCAGGAAAGACATGAGCAGGCCGAAGATTCCAGGGGGCCGATGTTCTGAAAAGAAAGGACAGCGTAAAGGGCAGTGCAGGACCAAGAAGTTTAGATGCATCATGAGTGACAAGAGATGCAAAGAGAAGAAATAATTCAAAGTGTCCAGTGATGGGAATATGGACTTCAAAAAGGAATGAAGATATATTAAATACCATACAAGAAACTTGAGGGATCTGTTCAAATTATTTTTGTTTCCAGAAATGGTAAAATAATTGAAACCAAAGCTGAATGGAGAATCTCAAGAATCAAGAACTCTTTGGAGTTGGCAAAATATTAAGTGAAAGATAGTATGATTGTCTTTCAGTAAAGGTACTGCTGTTAATACATGTTTCTACCTCAAAAGGCATCATTAGCACAGCAGGTGTTGTATCTTTAGATCAGTCAACAAAGAACTTAGATATATATATATATATACAATGATTACAGAAGTCTTAAGAACATTTATAGCCTAGAGTAATTTGCATAATTAAATTTTCTTTTACAATTTGAAAGGGAAATAACTTAATATGGCCAGTGGGATGAATTTGAACACCAAAGACTAATAAAAATACATAAAACACTAGAAAAGACAAATTCTTTGCTTATTGTGCATTTTTGTCTGAATTTACACCAGCCACTGTTTGTGTTTTGTCTGTCTAATAGCCTCAATTTATTACTGTTGTTGCAAATAAAGAAAGTAGTAGTAGTAGTAGTAGTAGTAGTAGTAGTAGTAGTGGTGGTGGTGGTGGTGGTGGCGGTGCAGGTAGAGATATGAGACAGTGAAAGATGATTTACATGTCTTTCCCATGTTGCCAACAGAGAAACTCTTAGACATTTTATAGTCAACAAAAACAACTGACCATAAACAAATTAGTTAGCAATCAGTTAATTGAGTTCTAAATCAATTAATTTAGAAATAATTAAAGACAACAGTTTTGCAATGAATGCAATTCACTGGCTTTCAATGAAGCAGTTGAGTTATTATTTCACTGTCTGTCTGTCTGTCACGGAGCTATGCAAGCAAGCAAGCAATGGGGTGCACAGTGGTGGAGGTGGATGGAAAGGAGTGACGACGGGTGTTTATCATAACATGGTGGTTTGGTCGAAATAAATCTACATCCATAACCTCCACAGTCTTCCTCATTCTATAATTCTTCAAGACCAACAATCAAAGGAAGAATTTATCAATTATTCCATGCCACACCCAGCAACCCAACTTCCTTGTGCCAAGTTACTGATTCACAATTGGAATGTATTCAACAAATGCTTATATAATTGGTACAAGTGTTGCTGTGTGGTCAAGAATTAGCTTTCCAAACACATAGTTTTCGTTTCAGTCTCACTGCTTGGCAGCTTAGAGAAGTGCCTTCTACAAAAGCCGTGGGCCAACCAAAGCCTTGTCAGGGAATTTGGTAGGCAGAAACAGAAACAAACTCATATCATCATCATCATCATCATCATCATTGTCATTTAACATCCACTTTCCATGCTAACATGGGTTGGACAGTTTGACTGAGGACTGACAAAGCAAGAAGGCTGCACCAGGCTCCAATCTGATCTGGCAAATTTCTACAGCTGGATGCCCTTCCTAACGCCAACCACTCATATATATATATATATACATATAATTAATAAGAGGAATGACCACTAAAGTGGATGCCTAATATGCTAAAGATAGACATCAAATCACGTTACCACAAAGAGTGTGTTCTCGAGAAAAATCTCAGCAAAAACACACTCTTCGTGGTAAGGCGATGATTTGACATCTATCTTTAGCATATTAGGAATCCACTTTGGTGGTCATTCCTCTTATTAATTGCAATATGATTTTTAAATCTTCGGATTTTTTAAAAATATGCTAGACCACTGGTTTAAATTGATGTTAATCGATTGATATCAATTTCTACCCTCAATATCTAATTTATATATATATATATATATATATATATATATATATCATCATCATCATTTAACATCCGCTTTTCATGTTGGCATGGGCTGGATGGTTTCACTGAAGACTGGCAAGCCAGGAAGCTGCACCAAGCTCCAGTCTCATCTGGTAATGTTTCTACAGCTGGATGCCCTTCCTAACGCTACCCACTCCAAGACTGTAGTGGGTACTTTTTACGTGCCACTGGCATGGGAGCCAGTCAGGCGGCACAGCACCCATGCTGGCATGGAAGGTAGATGTTAAACGATAATGATGATGATAATGATGATAATGATATATATATATATATATATATATATATATAGATACATACATACACAGATGAGTGTGTATGCATGTGTATGTGTGGAATTATTTTTGTGTCACCTTGGCTTGAAGTCACATGATAGTTGTAAACAAGCATCACCTTCATACAGTACTGTCAATCCTTTCCAATCTCACAAGAAAAGATGGTCAGCCATGGGGATAATACCAGCTTACTTGCAAACACGTGGGGATTAGCAGCAGGGAGATTTCTAGCCTCAATGAATCCCATTCAACCCATGCAATCATGGAAAAGTGGATGTTAAAACAATGAAGATGATGGTGACTATGATGACTATGATGATGGTGATGATGATGATATATAAACAGGTACAGACATGGTTGTGGGATTAATCAGATTAAATCAGCCCCAGTTACATAATCTTATTGACCTTAAAAGGATGAAAAGCAAATCTGAACTCAGAGCACAAACATTGTAAATTAATTCCTCAAGTTTAATAATTCTGCATTTGGCATTGGCAGAAGATCACAGATATTGAGATGGGTGTGTAACTGATTGAGTTGACCCTAGTATATAACTGGTATCAATTATATTGACTGTATAATGATTACTTAATTGAATAGAGGTTTGTTAAAGAGGCAGACATTAACTTACGAAAATACAAAAACAATCTATGATATAAACAAAAATAAATACAACTGAAATAATAAAATTGAGTGATGCCTCTACATGGACCCAGAAACTGCAAGAAATAGTAGCCGAATCTCTCTCAAATCATGCTGTTATGTCTTTACAAAAAGGAAGGACACATTAGGTAGTGCCAGCTTTTAATAAGCTACATCTGTGTGAAAAGACTTGATGGCCATAGTTAGAATCATTTTGACCATAGGTCTATTCAACAAGGTATAGCAACAACAGCAATAGCAATAACAGCAACAACACCAACAAATTTAAACATCCTTTAAACATCTAACATGGTTCTCGCAGAAATGCATCTGCAAAATGAACCAGGTTAGAAAGTAGCTTATCCCTCACAAAACTCAGGTGGCTCCAGTTTGGCCAGAGTTGGCCATGTTTACCCATCTTTGAGACAAAATTTTTGGGGGTGGAATAAAGAGGAATCATTGCTAAACATACGTTCTAAATTGTTTCCTGAAAATTGGTTTTTAAAAGCAAAATTTTTTAAATTCTGAATGCATTGTTTGGTCACGAGGATATTTTGGGACATGAGTGTGTGTGTGTGTATGCATGTGTGATTATGGTGTGACTACATATATGTGCAAGTGTGTGTGTGTGTGAGAAGGAGAGAAAGTATGTGTTTGTGTTTCTGAAAATATGTGCGAGTGTAAGTGTGTGTGTGTGTGTGTGTGTGTGTGTGTGTGTGTGTGTGTGTGTATGTTACTATTGAGTATACAAATGTATGTATGTGCATGTGTGTGTGAGAGAGAGTAAATGTTTGTGCATGTGTGTACAAAGGTGTGTGAGTATATAATGGTGTGTATGTATGTGTGTGTGTGAGAGAGAGAAAGAGAAAGTGTACACATTTGTATATGTATGCGCAGCTGTGTGTGTGTGTGTTTGTGTGTGATTGTGCAAATGTGTATGTAGGTATAACTAGGAGCACACATATGTAAGAGTGTGTGTGTATGCATGAGATAGAGAGAGAGTACAGGTTTATATGCATATGCGCAGGGGTATGTGAGAGAAAGAGAGAGAGAGAGAAAGGGAGAGAGAGAGAAAGGGAGAGAGAGAGAAAGGGAGAGAGAGAGAAAGGGAGAGAGAGAAAGGGAGAGAGAGAGAAAGGGAGAGAGATAGAAAGGGAGAGAGAGAGAAAGGGAGAGAGAGAGAAAGGGAGAGAGAGAGAAAGGGAGAGAGAGAGAAAGGGAGAGAGAGAGAAAGGGAGAGAGAGAGAAAGGGAGAGAGAGAGAAAGGGAGAGAGAGAGAAAGGGAGAGAGAGAGAAAGGGAGAGAGAGAGAAAGGGAGAGAGAGAGAAAGGGAGAGAGAGAGAAAGGGAGAGAGAGAGAAAGGGAGAGAGAGAGAAAGCGTATGTGTGTATATGTATGCGTGTGTGTGTGTGTGTGTGTGTGTGTGTGTGCGCGCGCTCACATGAAAGATAGAGAGGTTGAAATGAAAACAGAGATACACTAATTGACAAGATGCTGTAGTCGTTATTCTAATTATCATAATAATGGTTGTAACAATAGTAGTAGTTGTATTATCACTAGCATTATGTAATAATAATAATAATAATAATAATAATAATAATAATAACAATTGTTAAGAATTTCAATTTCACAATGCAAATGAGGGTGAAGACAGCAACAATTGTAGAGATGATGATGATGAGGAGGAGGAGGAGGGTGAGGAAAGTGGTGGCTATTGGTTATTGGTTATTTGTCAAAATCTTAGAAATGCATCGGTGTTTAATTATTAAAATATTAATTTAAGGCATTCAAAATATGCATGGATGTGCATATGCATATGTATGCATGCACACACACACACAGTGACACATATATATTTAGATATAGGTGTGTGTGATTACAGGTGTATGTAAATGATTGCAGGTACAGAATTCAGGCTAGTAATGGGGTAGAGACACAAAAGCAGGTAGATACCTTCAGAGTGAATATATTTTAAAAATCCAATTCAATTATAAAACATTACAAAATATTAAACAAGTGTACTATATGTATGTGTGTGTGTGTGTGTCTATCTATACATATATATATCTGTATGTGTGTTTGTGTATATATACATACATATATATATATATATATATATATATATATATACACAAAAACACTTATACACACAAACATACATAAGCATAATAAATATACAACAATATGTGAATACTGTTACATATAAACATACATATGGACATACATTTATAAGTCTATACCCAGAAATATACAAGTATACTGACATACACACGTACATTGATAAAAAAAACCCCACCTAAACCACACATACACATACTTACACACACATATATACATGCACACATACATAAGCATACATATATAATGTGCATATATATGTATGTATACATACATTTATATGCAAGTATTTGTATAAGCATATATATAAACATATACCTATTGTTAATATATATATACATAAATATATATTCATAGAAACGGAATATATATATATATATATATATATATATATATAAATTCCGTTTATATATTTGTTTTGCAAGATTCTTATATACATACATATACATACTTACATACAGACACACACACAAACAGACATACAATCATAAATACATACTCAAACATATACATATGAATATTTGAATAGCATTTCAATGATAAGGGGAAAGAAAACTGTTAACAAAAACCACAATCGATTTAATGGCGGTGCAACAGATTCTTGCTAATCGTGAGCTTGGAGCAATTGCACAGAATATATTGTGCAAAAGTAGTCCTTATCACTCTTACTTCGTTAGAATGCATGGATGCCATTCCCCAGCTCTGTAGATTTTGCATTTAGCTAACATACATCAACGATGATGATGATGATGATGATGACAATGAGGATGGTGATGATGATATAAAGGCAATAAGTATACATACATACATATATATATATATATATATATATATATATATATATGAATATTTATGTGCACGAGTGATAGACATACGTACATATAAAAAACATGATTATACATATATATATACACACACACACACACACATTACATACATGCATGCATACATACACACACACAAATATATATATATACATTGCTTTTCTTAGATACTTATATACATATAGATGTGTGTGTGTGCGTACATATATATATATATATATATATATATATATATATAGTAGATATATGAATGCATACATTCATATATAGATAGTATATATGTATGCATACATACATACATACACATATATATATACATATATATGTATACATACTTGTATATTTGTATGCATGCATTTATGTGTACATCTATATGTGTGTATGCATATATATATATATATATATATATATATATATACACACACGTACACACAAATATACACATATGGATGTATATACACACATCCTTGTTCTTTTGTGTAATAAGAAGTGCTAAGCCCTTGAAGGGGGATAGAACATAGAGAAGAAGGAGATCAAAGAAGTTAGGTTACGAAGTGGTTATGACAGTTTCCGAGTAGGTGGAACTCAGGAACAAGATGGCAAAGAACTGTGATGCATGGTGTTACAGGGTGTTTGAGGGGAAACCCACCCATGGCCACCAATATAAACATGACAAAACAGCGCCAAAAATAGTGTTGTTGATGGGGTTTGGGTGTGTACATGTTCACATTTGGTTCAATCTTCAGTTTTTGCATTCTTCATTCCTCTCTTTCTGTTCCATCATTGAGTCTTGTGGACCTGGAGACTGATATGCATTTATTCTTTATTTTTTACTTCTTGCACTCATTCGACTGTGGCCATGTTGGGGCAATGCCTTGAAGAACTTTAGTCAAACTTATCGAACCCAGTACTTTTAATTAATTTTGTAAAGCCTGGTAATTATTCTATTGGTCGCTTTGCTGAACTGCTAAGTTACAGGGATGTAAACACACCAACACCAGTTGTCAAGCAGTGAGGGGAAACAAACGCATACACACAGACACATGCACACACACACACACACACACACATATCATGGGCTTCCTTCAAACTTTATTTACCAAATCCACTCTCAAGGCTATAGTAGAAGACACTTGCCAAAGATGTCATGTAGTAGGACTGAACCCATAGCCATGTGGTTAGGAAGCAAACTCCTTACCACACAGCCATACTTGTTTACTTTTAATTCACACTTTATAACACTCTCTTTCTCCATCACCCTTTATCACTTTTCCTCTTGGCCATCATGATGCCTGCGTAATGTGAGACAGCAATGAATCTGTCTACATTCGTTGTCTCCCACTTTCATCCTTCTTCACTGTTAGTCATCACATACTCTGCCTCCATCTCTGTCCCCTTCCCTGACATTCCCCTAATCCCTTTTAAATCATTCACCTATATTGCTGTCCATTACTCCCCCTCTCTCTGACCATCAGCAATCTTTGTTTCTCCATCTCTCACATATATCTCCCTCCTCTACCACTTCCTCTCCCTGCCTTTCATTATCCTGTCTAACCAATCATTCCCTTTCACCATCATACAACCCATGCTGTTTTTTCCTATTCCATTTCATTACAAGCAACCAACATATAGCTGCCTATTACTCTCTCTCTCTCCTCTCCCTATTACTCTTCTAACCCATCTCTTCCTCCAATCACTCTGCTTCATATCAATACACTTGGTCATCACTTACATTTTATGCCTGCATTCAATAGTCAATAAACACATGGTTTCAGGTTCAATCTCTCTACTTGGCACCTTGGACATGTGTCTTCTAGTATAGCTTTGGGCCGACTAAAGCCTTGAGTGGATCTGAGAGATGGAAGCTGAAAGAAGCTCATCGCATGTATGTATATATATAAATATATATATATATATATATATATATATATATATATATATATATATATATATATATATATA